>NW_015637534.1:83063-85695 GCF_001515625.1 Sinocyclocheilus rhinocerous
CTACTACTACTACTACTGCTGCTGCTGCTTCTACTGCTTCTACTACTACTACTACTACTACTGCTGCTGCTGCTGCTGCTTCTACTGCTTCTACTGCTTCTACTACTACTACTACAACTACTGCTACTACTACTACTACTACTAATAATAATAATAATAATAATAATAATAACAATAATGATTCTACTGCTTCTACTACTACTACTACTACTGCTTCTTCTTCTTCTACTACTACTACTACTGCTGCTGCTGCTTCTACTACTACTACTACTGCTGCTGCTGCTTCTACTACTACTACTACTGCTGCTGCTTATACTGCTTCTACTACTACTACTACTACTACTGCTGCTGCTGCTGCTGCTTCTACTGCTTCTACTGCTTCTACTACTACTACTACAACTACTGCTACTACTACTACTACTACTAATAATAATAATAATAATAATAATAATAACAATAATGTGCATTTACATATCAGCATGTCATTATCACAGTATCATGCAAGAGCAAAAACAGTGACACGAGAGATTCTAGAATGAATGTGATAAACATCAAAGCAGAGCAGGTGTTCGTTCACCTAAAAGCCTATTTAGCGGAAAGAGGGTTTCAATTATGGGCTCAAAAATGTATTATACAACAACAAATCCTGGATGCGTGGTCAATGCATCATTCTAGCAATGCTATGCACACAATACAGAGGCAGTCTTTATGCAAAATATGTTCATATACTTGCACTGTAAAAAAAAAAAAAAATGGAAAAGGTATATTATCTGTTAAGTTTATGGATTTCCTTTATCTCTAAAGCGCAACACAACGCAATGCGTAATTCAAAACAAGGGTAAAATAAGAGTGAAAAATCAATACAGAAAATGCTTGTATTAACACAGTACACTGTGCCCTATTTTTACAGACTTTTCTTTGAGTGTTAAATCAACACACAACATTGAAGGTGCATTAGCAACATTTTGCAGGTCACTTTTCTTTTGTCAGTGTTTAGAGATGTCTGAAACACAGCTCACAAAGTCAACTTCAATCAAAGCAGCTTTCTGTTGGGGCAAAGAGAAAAACTACACCCAAAATTTCTGATTATATATATTTCCATTGAAATAACTGGATTTCACCCACAGTATTTTGCGGAGCAATAGTAAAAGTGACCACAACTTTAGATTAACCTTGGTTTACATGTCAGGGTTACAGTATATCTTCAAGTGAGAGGATGACATTTAATAATGACTAAATGACTAAATGTAATAAAGACCTTATGAAATAGCTTGATGGATGCCATTTTCTGTCCTGTGTTGACATATTTCCTATGAAACAAGAAGGGACATATTATAGACCTTGTCCTTTTTAAAATATCCAATATGCTTTTTAATACTATTGCTAGTTTGTAGTAGGTGGTATTAGAGGGAGGCTCATACAGTGTATTTCATGCTTGAGATAATTTTATTGTGGGAAAAAAAAAATAGATTTTAGATTTTTGTCATCAACCATTTTGGAGAGAGAACAGGAGAGTAAGAATAGCAGAATAGCTGTATAATGACATACACTGAATCAAATACACAGTGCAAGTAGACTTTGCCAAATTTTAATGATTTATAAAGTAATATTTCATTGTTTTACTCTAATAAAATGTTGCAACCCTAATATATATATATATATATATATATATATATATAATCTATAAATCATTTTCTAAAACCAGTATTGCTCTGGCTATATGCTGTAAGACTCAAAGTACTGTATGTGAAGACACATTCACCACATCCATGTGTTCTTTCTGACCATTTAAGTTCAAAACCATTGGTATTCATAAGGAGTCTGTCTCCTATTTGTTGTATAAGAGCTTACACTTTTCCGTGAAGGCTTTCCACTAAATCAGAACATGGCAACAGGGATTTTCTCCCATTCAGACACAAGAGCATCAGTGAGGTCAGGCGCTGGGAAAAGGGACTCACAATTAGCATTCCAATTCAACCCAAATGTGTTCGGTGGGGTTCAGGTCTGGGCTTTGTGCAGATCAGTCAGGTTCTTCCACACCACACCAGCATCCAGCACTTTATGGATCTACATTCTTACAAATAAAAATGTTGTTTATTTGCATTGACCCTATGACCCTTTAACGTCCATGGAACCATTCCGGAGAAAAAAAGAACTGGCCACTGCAAGTTCTTTTGGTTCTTTGGAGAACCAAAAATGGCTAATTGTGAAGTTGGAATTTAGGTATAATACAGCCTTCTTGCTGTTGCTTAAACAACTGCATCTTGTTGGGTTGACAATAAGACCAAAACCACTGCTAACCACAATAATAAGCTTCTACAACAGTCGGACTGCTCAAACTAGAGAGCAACCTGCAGAAGCAGCACTAGTTGGGACTGCAGTGTTGTGTTAACGGTTGCTGCCTCTCTCGTTCTGTTGCTCTGTGACAAAAGGAGCAGATGGAGGCTTTGCAGGTGGGAGAGTCTGGAACTTCTGTTCCTGGGGACGCTGGAGAAATAAAGCTGTGAGTCTATCTGAATATCGCCCTCGCTGTGAGCTTTGGTACTGATGGTGATAAATGTATACACACAGACTCTTGCACAGCTGAACAGATTGACGGGCTGGGACACCATTGAGTTTGGACTCACTGGAA
>NW_015637534.1:88633-104986 GCF_001515625.1 Sinocyclocheilus rhinocerous
CTAATATATATATATATATATATATATAATCTATAAATCATTTTCTAAAACCAGTATTGCTCTGGCTATATGCTGTAAGACTCAAAGTACTGTATGTGAAGACACATTCACCACATCCATGTGTTCTTTCTGACCATTTAAGTTCAAAACCATTGGTATTCATAAGGAGTCTGTCTCCTATTTGTTGTATAAGAGCTTACACTTTTCCGTGAAGGCTTTCCACTAAATCAGAACATGGCAACAGGGATTTTCTCCCATTCAGACACAAGAGCATCAGTGAGGTCAGGCGCTGGGAAAAGGGACTCACAATTAGCATTCCAATTCAACCCAAATGTGTTCGGTGGGGTTCAGGTCTGGGCTTTGTGCAGATCAGTCAGGTTCTTCCACACCACACCAGCATCCAGCACTTTATGGATCTACATTCTTACAAATAAAAATGTTGTTTATTTGCATTGACCCTATGACCCTTTAACGTCCATGGAACCATTCCGGAGAAAAAAAGAACTGGCCACTGCAAGTTCTTTTGGTTCTTTGGAGAACCAAAAATGGCTAATTGTGAAGTTGGAATTTAGGTATAATACAGCCTTCTTGCTGTTGCTTAAACAACTGCATCTTGTTGGGTTGACAATAAGACCAAAACCACTGCTAACCACAATAATAAGCTTCTACAACAGTCGGACTGCTCAAACTAGAGAGCAACCTGCAGAAGCAGCACTAGTTGGGACTGCAGTGTTGTGTTAACGGTTGCTGCCTCTCTCGTTCTGTTGCTCTGTGACAAAAGGAGCAGATGGAGGCTTTGCAGGTGGGAGAGTCTGGAACTTCTGTTCCTGGGGACGCTGGAGAAATAAAGCTGTGAGTCTATCTGAAGATCGCCCTCGCTGTGAGCTTTGGTACTGATGGTGATAAATGTATACACACAGACTCTTGCACAGCTGAACAGATTGACGGGCTGGGACACCATTGAGCTTGCACTCATTGGAATCATGTTCTTGGAAACTGGTCTTCTCGTTATATAGGTCATTGAATAATGGCTTAAATTTCAGTCTGGTTTATTTATTATTCTTTTGCTGCTTGCATCATTATGATAAGTGCCTTTTTGGTGTGATTTCTCTTTTCTATCTCACCTTTGTTTGTTACTTTCTGACTGTCAGAATTTCTCTCCCAGTATAATTAATAATTCATTCAGTGGCTTCTTTGATGTGCTGCTAGAAGCTGTATTTTCTCCTAACCCTCTCGATACCTCCTGACAGTCTACGGTTCACCTTGCACAAGCCTCTATGCTCTCTATAACAATGACCTCCTCTCAAAACAGAAATATGATGGGTTATTTATAGATTGATCAGTGTGAACATGTCTACCTTTAGCGAAAAAAAGACAAAATCTCAATGGAATCGTACTGTACAGTATACCTGATTCGCACAGTGACAGCTTGTATTGGTAACACAACTCGAACTTAAAGGAATAGTTTGCTTAAAAATGAAAATGCATTGCACCTTGTTCAGTGACATTGGTAAGTCGCATTCTGGGAATCCATCTGGTGGCACCACAGGACATTCAAACTTCCACATATCCAAATGTGACTTTGTTTGGTTACAAGACATGCACACCAAAGGGGGTCGATAAAGCTATCTGTTCATCTCAATTCATATTCATCTCAACGGTAGCTGCTCAGCTGGCGCAGGACCCCCAGAAGCGTGCAGCATCTTAAAAATAAGAAAAGATAGCAGCTATCATCTGAGCCATAAATGCTAGGTGACTCTGTGAATCATTCTGGAGCTGCAGGTTACACATGATAACACCGATGGCAATAAAACACACAGTCTCAACACTCCACTAGTAAAAAAATTAAAAATTGAAAAAAGGCAATCAAAGAGTGCTTTAAGAACGCACATACATGTTATTTTTGAAGGAAATTAATACTTTTATTCAGCAAGGATGCATTAAATTGCATGAAATTAAAGACATTTATAATGTTACTAAAAAGTTTTTTCCCCAAATAAATGTTGTTTAGACTTTTTATTCCTAAAAAATCCTGAAAAAAAAAAAATAGGCAGCTGTGTTCAACATTTCTGAAGGGTCATGTGACACTGAAGACTGGAGTAATGGCAGCTGAAAATTCAGCTTTTCCATCACAGCAATAAAAGAGCAGAAAACCAGAATAGAAAACCGTTATTGTAGATTGTGATAATATTTCATAATATCACAGTTTTTACTGTATATGTATTTAAATAAATGCAACCTTGATGAGCAGAAGAGACTTTTTCTTACCAACCCCAAACTTTTGAATGGTGGTCTGTGCTGAAATATAAATATATATATTTATATTTATGGTTGAATTATTCCATAATGGAAGCAGTTTTCATGTTTCTCAGTTTTAGAGCTAATCAAACGCTATATCTTATTTTGTTTCCCTCTCAGGCACTTGGGAGTTATTATACCGCCTATAATAGTCTTGTTTCAGCAAAAGGAGGTTTTGTTTTTCTTTTTATGCGGTGTAGGGAAAATATATCCCATAAGAATAGCTGTTTTTAATAGTTTGTGTGAACCCTCAGCCAATCAAAGCACTGCTACCATCTAGTTATTTAAGAGAAACGGCTTTATATTTGGCATATCATCAGCAAAGGAATATTATGTTTTCTAAAAATAAATAATAAAAGATAATTCGTATGGTCTTAAATGTGTACAGTATTACATATGTGCTTAAATTTTAAAATAATGGATGAGACACTACTTGAGAATATATTATGCAGCAAACTTTTTTGCTTTACTAAAAAAAAAAAAGCTTTTTACACATTACTGTACACAAACAATAATAGCTTTACTTTTCTCTTGCAGTTATGATTTTAGATTATTTTAGTAGATGATTTTATCCAAAGTGACTTGCAGTGCATTCCACACATTTTCGGGAATCAAACCTATGACCTTGACATTGCTAGTGTCATGCCCCAGAAGCTGAGCTACAGGAACACAATGTACCATTTGCATACAGCCCAGGTCACTTTGGAGTCCTTTGCACGTCCCATTGTGCGGCTGTGACTTTGCATGCCTGGCTCTGTACATTAACCTTCAAAACAGCAGTAAATTCTCAATTCTCTGGATGAAAGTGACAATCTGCTCACTGCAGAAGTGTACGTTGCTTGCTCCTGGGGATGCTGCACTTTGGTAAGGGTTTCACTACTAAGTAAACAGCAATGCTTGAATATCTACAGTTTGAATGCAAACTAGGTTTTTACATCTAAAGAAAAGTGTGAGTGGGGTCTGCCCATACAACACTAGCCACTGTGTTATTGAGAAAATCTAGTCTTTTTAAATTCTCCTGAGTCTAGGTTGAGGGGTTCAGAAAAGGTTGATGATCTGCTTTCAATAGTTGGGGTCTGAAAGACACTTAACTTGCAGTAATTTGTCGATGTAAACACATAGACTGAGACCATTGGATGAGAACAAAAACTGAACTGACCTAAGCTGGATGGTGGCACTATCCTCTTCTGTAGAGCTGCTTCACAGCCGAAACACATCTTACAACATCAAACTGGTATTGAACTGAATTGAATCAACATTGAACAGATTCAAACTGAATAACGACATTGCTGCCTTTTGTGCTATTTACAGCTGAACTGGACTTGTTTCAGACTGATGAAGTTCACACCGTTATTGATCTGAGCTGAACCAACACCGAAATGACTTGAGCTAAATAATGACACTATATAGACCTTAATCGGGTTTGATGCCAGTATTGAATTGAAATGGGTCCAATTATGCTTTTTCACTTTTTCAACTTTAGTTAGGGTTAGGGTTAGGGTCAGGGTTAGTAATGTGTAATGTTGCCGTTTAAGCAAGAAAAAAGGTTACAAAACTCAAAGTCCACCCTAAAGCCCGGGATACACTGCACGATTTTAGCAATCCTATAAGATCATTACTTTATCACACTTTGCGACATGGATCGTTTAAACTTGGGTACGACAAGCATGTAGACTATACGATGATGACACCTATTGAATCGTAGGCTGCGATGGATGCGCTAGTGGTAAACAAATACCGGTACATCAAGATGGATCGCGCTTTGGCATTTGTGCTTTTCATGTGCGCTGAAACAAAGAAGAGGCGCCGGCGGAAAAGGGCAATATGGACCTGCTCATGGCTCGGGAAAAGAGGACAACTTAGGATGCCAGTTTTGCACAGGGAGCTTGGCAGCATGGATCAATACGTCATTTTATGTTGCAATTTCACTGGCTGCTGAGTAGACGCAGGTCGTTGCAGAAAACGCACTGTGCGTTGATCGTGCTGAATTTCTGACACTGTCAGAAAACTATCGTAGGCTATCTTTGGTCGCAAGACCGGGAAAACGCCAGTCTTTGAACCTCTCTCACTGTACAACATAGGACCACCGATTAAGAGCCACGATCACAGAAATCGCCACGATTGCTTCACGATGGCAATCTTTCATCTGGGACAGCCAAAAATCGTGCAGTGCATCCCGGGCTTAAAAGGTTATATTCTGTTTAACAGAAAACACTTTAAGACCCACAACAAACGTCTCCTTTAGACTAAAATGCACTTCTTCCGAATCTTGTGACACCACAAAATCACTCATCTAAATAATCCCAGCCCACGGAACATGCAAAAAAAAAAGGGGGTGGAGGGTGGGGGGTGAGGACTGGTTGAGCTACGCTGGAGAAGATGAAAAAGAGATGCTTTTGTAAAGTGTTGTTGCCATGGCATGGTTATGGTGAGGAAAGTGACATTTCCAGAACACGCTCTAAGTGGTTCGCCAATTACAACGCACTGGGCCAGCTGCCCAGTCAGTATTTTGGAAGGAGGGGCTTCAGGGGCTTCAGGAACTAAACAAAAAATAATGTGTTTTTGGAACAATCAAGCACCTTTTGAAACCTATTCTAGGACACCCCAAAAACCAAATAAAAGGGCATAATAGGACCTCTTTAACATGGATGAAAACGAGGCTGTATAAACACTGTCACTGTATAAAGGATCTAGATCACATAATTTTCACTCACAGCTTTCAAAACAGTTTTATGGAGTTTTACTCTACTGAAAGTTTGTTGGGTAGGACCTTTTGTCAAGTGAACAATCGGCATGTTGTTAAACAACAATGCAGTCCATTGAACGCACTTTATTTCTAGCCCTCACAACCTCGTTTTCATTCCCGTCGAAAATTAAATATGGCACTACCCTGACTAAGGTCTGTTGTCTTTTAGAGCTGCTTTACAGCCAAATCCAAAATGTCTTCATAGTCAAGTTTCCGTACTTGATTCTGCTATTTGTCTGTTTGTCTCTGAGAAGCTGCTTTGACACAGTCTGTATTAAAGCGCTATAGAAATGAAGTTGACTTGCCTTGACTAATACACATCATTAAATATGCATCGATCCACAATTACTTTACACCCACCTAACTGCCTGTAAAACAATAATTAGCAGTGGAATAAATCTCTGACCTCACAATTCACAAGGATTGGAAAACACGCAGAAATTGTTAGCAGGATTCTGGTGGGCAGCGTAGAAGTCCATTTCCAAGCAGTCCCAGTCTACTGGATCCACCTGCGAAGCCCCGCTCATTGACATTGGCAGGTTGCATTCTGGGAATCCATCTGGTGGCACCACAGACAGGAAGAAACCTGCTAATTAGCTCTCTCTGTAAAGGGGCTGGGTCGGAGCGAATTCCCAGCTGTCATTAAACATACTCGGAAAGGGGGAGAAGGATGAAAAACACTAGGGATCCTATGCTCTAATTCCTCTTTTTAGAAGAAGGGATCCGTTTGTGTTACGCTACACAGGCCCGATGCGCAGAACCTCTGTGAAATGCACCGCAGAGTAAAATGCTGGTTCATTGGGATGTGTGTGCCGTAATGAATTCCTTTATTGTCGCTTCATGAGGCTTTTGAAAGAGGAAAATCCCTCGGTGTCACCTTTGGCACACCTTCTTTTCAAACACCCACGGAGCCTCATAGAGACAGAAGGCTCAAAATCACACGAGGCACTAAAGTAGAGCGCAAATGACAGAACAAAATATGCAGAAATATACATAATAGCTCTCCGATGACTGACTTGTGGTTAGGCGACAGCGACAAATGCACCGTAAGTGGCTTGCGTATTTTTGGAGGGAAATATAAAGGTCGGAAAAGCTCCACTTTGGCGATTTTAAGCTCACACGCTGGGGATTCTCAATCTCCTTTCCCTTGAGCAATTGTGTTTACACACATGGCCTGCGCAAGCATTCTCATTCATTGATTAAATTACTGTTTTATCCGGGAAACTATAGCAACCATTCAGATCCAAATGACTTTAATCTCGGCGCTCCGGTTGCCCAGTCACCGACTGCTCGGAATTCTAACGCTGATCACCTGGCTGCATCCCACCAATCAAACGTCTCACGGGCCGCGCGGGGCAGCATTTGCCTTTGTTCGTGAATAAACTGAGCAATGAGAATTCTGGGATGTTCCCACCAGATTTATAAACAATAAATATGCAACTTTAAAAAAGCAAGCATTTACACTGCAGCAATCATAGAACGGGAGTGAAATGGAGTGATCTGGATGTAACTGCACTCTCTTGAATACATATCAGGTAAAAAACCCACCTTGTATACATTTATAATGGACGTATTTCTGCAGTGTAAATGGTACTGTCACATGGGGAAGTTAAAATAGTAGAATAAGGTCTATTAATATGAGGTCTTTTGTTCAAACTTTGTGTGTGTGTGTGTCTGTGTGTCTGTGTGTGTGTTTGTGTGTTTGTGTGTGCGTGCGTGTGTGTGTGTGTGTGTGTGTGTGTGTGTACTTGTTTATGCTACATTGTGAATAGAATAGTAAAACCTGAAATTTTTGACTGTGGGGATTGGCCTGCGGTTCCCATGAGGGGGAAAAAAAAAGAAAAATAGTAAATGATGCTTATCTGAAAGTTTAACAATGCAAACATGTTTTCTGTAAGGGGTAGGTTTAGGGTTAGGGTTGAGTTAGGGGATAGAAAATATAGTTTGGTCAGTATAAAAGTAATAGAAGTCAATTCACAGAAACAAACATGTGTGTGTGTGTGCGTGTGTGTGTGTGTGTGTGTGTGCGTGTGCAACAGATTTCACGCAAAAAGCCAACAGTATAAATATAATTGAAATGAAAATATAACCAAAATAAATTGATAGAACTGATAGATTTAATGTAAAATGACTTAAATTCAAATTATTTGTGTTTGTTGCACAATTTTTTATAATAAACTTGAGTATTCAGCTACACTTTTATTTGCTTTAGTGCTCCATTAAAATTATCTGTTGCACTGCTATGATGTTTAAATAAAATTGTACTTTATTACAGTATATATTTTGGCATAGCACATCATTGACAAGAGTTAAACTAATTAATATGTAAAATATCAAACACATTAGAGGGAAAATGAGTTTAATTGTCATTTTAAAAAAAAGTCAGGGGAAGTTGTCACATTTGTTTTACATGCCAATTTCTTCTGTCCAAAACAAAGATTTTTTGACTCACTCACAAAAATACAAGTATAGATGGATGGATAGATGGATGGATGGATAGATAGATAGATAGATAGATAGGTCTCCGTACCTCGCACCGGGCCTCGCGTCAGCTAAGGACGGCCCTGATTGTGACAACATGCCCCGCTATAGTAACTACAAGGTCTGTATAGAAATTATCTTTCAAAATAAATCGAAAAAAATCCTAAAGTACAAAATGTTACATGTAGCCCCAGGCTCCCCTATAAAACACACATCAATTAGTCCCAATGAGATTGCTTTAGTAGTTGTGGTATTTTGCTATTCTGTTCTTTTTTTATATTGAGGAAATGCAATTCACATAATTCAATAGCAAAAGGCTCTCTGTAGATGTCCTGGAAAGCATTGGTACTCACACCCCCTCTCTCCTGCATGTGTGCGCGCTTTTGGGTTTCCTAGTAACCCGCGCGCCTGTGCTGGCGTGTCCGAGCAGCGCGCACTCGTGAAGCTCGTGTGGAGCTCGCGAACACGCAGGACCAGAGCATCAGGATCATACGCGCAGGGAAAACACGAGAATGTGACTGGAGTGTAAAGGATGAAGGATGCTTTCGCTGGAAAAGGTCACACGAATTGCATGAAGAGCGCTGGGATGAAATCTTAACATAGCTGCCACGGATTACCACTAACGCGCACGCATCGCGGCTTTTTTTAGGGAACAGGAATACCAGGAATGGGGGATTTGATGTTTCACCAAAGCAGGTGAGTTGTAGTATTCAGCTACACTTTTATTTGCTTTAGTGCTCCATTAAAATTATTTGTTGCACTGCTATGATGTTTAAATAAAATAAATTGTACTTTATTACAGTATATATTTTGGCATAGCACATCATTGACAAGAGTTAAACTAATTAATATGTAAAATATCAAACACATTAGAGGGAAAATGAGTTTAATTGTCATTTTAAAAAAAAGTCAGGGGAAGTTGTCACATTTGTTTTACATGCCAATTTCTTCTGTCCAAAACAAAGATTTTTTGACTCACTCACAAAAATACAAGTATAGATGGATGGATGGATGGATGGATGGATGAATGGATGGATAGATAGATTTAATTGTCATTTAAAAAAAAAAGTCAGGGGAAGTTGTCACATTTGTTTTACATGCCAATTTATTCTGTCCAAAACAAAGATTTTTTGACTCACTCACAAAAATACAAGTATAGATGGATGGATAGATGGATGGATGGATAGATAGATAGATAGATAGATAGGTCTCCGTACCTCGCACCGGGCCTCGCGTCAGCTAAGGACGGCCCTGATTGTGACAACATGCCCCGCTATAGTAACTACAAGGTCTGTATAGAAATTATCTTTCAAAATAAATCGAAAAAAATCCTAAAGTACAAAATGTTACATGTAGCCCCAGGCTCCCCTATAAAACACACATCAATTAGTCCCAATGAGATTGCTTTAGTAGTTGTGGTATTTTGCTATTCTGTTCTTTTTTTATATTGAGGAAATGCAATTCACATAATTCAATAGCAAAAGGCTCTCTGTAGATGTCCTGGAAAGCATTGGTACTCACACCCCCTCTCTCCTGCATGTGTGCGCGCTTTTGGGTTTCCTAGTAACCCGCGCGCCTGTGCTGGCGTGTCCGAGCAGCGCGCACTCGTGAAGCTCGTGTGGAGCTCGCGAACACGCAGGACCAGAGCATCAGGATCATACGCGCAGGGAAAACACGAGAATGTGACTGGAGTGTAAAGGATGAAGGATGCTTTCGCTGGAAAAGGTCACACGAATTGCATGAAGAGCGCTGGGATGAAATCTTAACATAGCTGCCACGGATTACCACTAACGCGCACGCATCGCGGCTTTTTTTAGGGAACAGGAATACCAGGAATGGGGGATTTGATGTTTCACCAAAGCAGGTGAGTTGTTCATGAGGATAGTGCTTGTTGGTGAGGAGAAGTTATTAGTCACCAAACGAACAGACTGTAGAAGGCGTTACGCACTGCTATGTCTTCTTATCCCAAGATCTCTTCTGTCAGGATGGCCACTTAACAATCGGGTGAACTTCAGTGTTCCTTGCGTCTGTGGCGAGGAGATGCGCAGTTAGATGAAGGAGAGGTGAAGCGGGCTTGGTGAAGCGCTGCGATGCCGGTAAAAGTAACAGGAGATGAGGATGAGGATCTCTTGCACTTGTTACACCCCATCTGCACTGCAAGCGAGCGTCGCGATGCGACAATTCCAGAACGCACCCAGTAAAAGCGCGCAGAGACAGCGCGGTGGAGCTTTCTAGTAGCGTCGCGTCGCGTCCCGTCGCTCGCATATAAAAAAGTCTTCGCGACGTCAGGATCCCAGCCGCAACCTCTAGCGGTCTGCACAGTTTCGTCGATTTGGGTAGTTCTGTCGCGTCGCGCCGCTAACAGATCGCGTGTCATTTTAAGCGTCTTCCATGTTGCGTTTATGTTACGCCTGGATTCCATTACGAGCTGATGATTGGATTTATGTTTTTATTGAAGATGTCTTCAGATTATGAGACTACTATAAATGTATTGTGAACATTTTGCAATTATTTCACAATGATGTGCAATTTATTAAATAATAATAATAATGTTCAAATCGTGGGTTTTTAGAAGTGTTCCATGCGATATGTGCATATGTACAGGGAAAAAAAGCATTTAAAAAAAACATATTTCATAAAATTCACATATATTTGTATAATGTATATCTTGAGTCTGTAACTGATTTCATCATTTTCTTTTTGTAATGTAATTAAACATTCTAAATGGTCCTGCTCTGTGACAAAAAGGCTACATTTTTTAAAAGTGCAAATATGCCATGTAGTCTCTAATACAAGCTTATAAAAACTGCATGCATGAAAATGTATGAAAGAATTTGAGAAATGTTTGAAATAGTTCTGAATTGAAACGGCTTACCCTTTAATGGTAGTTACATACATTCAACAGATAATCTTGGTAGTTGCTTGTTTCACGCCAACAAAAATACAGCAACTTTATATAATGACATGTTAAACTGGCTGGTGTCAGGCCTGCTCATATCGTCTCGATTGGCTTTGCAGTTTTAATTTCAAGGACCAGACTGTCAAACTGTAGTTTAAAAGACTTGGGAGACGTTTTGCACTGAATTGCAGAGAGAGAGAGAGAGAGAGAGAGAGGAGAGAGAGAGAGAGAGAGAGATGTGCCTCAGAGTTGTCATGGTGATTTGGTGAATAAGCAATTGTCCTTAAAGGCAACATATTAAAAGGGATTGCTGTTGCCATTCTCAATCAGTGAAGAGCATATTTCAGCTCTCACTTCGAGGAGGGTTAGAGTTGGGTTAGGGTTAGGCTTATTTCGTTATGAGAAAACATACTGCAACATAAGTGATTGTGATTGGTCCAAGTGGATGCTATCTCAAAGAAAGCCTAATTCCGTAGCCCTGCCATTCACGCTGCTTTATCTTGTGTTTTTACGGAGGGAACCTATTTATGTGCTCTGGCATTTAGTGTCTTGAAGGATTATGCACGGTCCTGCTTTTGAGTTTCCTCTCTCTCCCAATGTCTTTATTTGTATTTTGGCCTCGTACGCTGGTATTTTTGAAGTAGCCGCTGACTTAAATACATTCTGAATGACACATCCAAGTTCAGAGCTCTTTGCGTCTTTCTGATGTCTGCTTTTAAGTTAAAGGAACAAGTTGTTAGAACCAGGCTGGTCTTTTTCATACAGAGCAGATACATCCAGAACAACTGTAGCAATTTATTTCTACTTGCAGCTCTAGTGTATTTTCTTGTCGCTGTTATTTCTTGGTTATTCATTATCTTTTAAAATTGAATGTACCAACCAACATTTACAGTACATGAATAGCATGCACATTTATTCTTACAATGCAATAATAATAATAATAATTAATAAATAAATAAAAATGACAAATAAATAAATAAATAAAAACACAAACAAACAAATAAATAAATAACCATTTGTAAAAATTATTTTTGTTTCTAGATAAAAATATCCAAACAAGAGAAATGCACAAGAGAAATGCACAAGAGAAGCAAACATGCATAATATATTAAGACTTGTTTTCAGAGAATATCTTGAATTACGTTAGCTTTTTTAGCCTGCTGGTAAATTGTTTAAAGGGGTCATATGATGCTACATGCACTTTTACAAGTTGTTTGAACTGAAATGTGTGTTGGCAGTGTGTGTACACAACCACCCTATAATGATACAAATCCCCCCAGTGTTTTTTTTTTAATCTTGTTAAATGTTTTCCCCTTTCTCAAATCGAGCCGATCTCAGATGCCTGTCTGTGTGACGTCACACAGACAGGCCCCTCCCACGATAGTTTGATTGAGAGTAGCGTTTCAGCACAGACTGGACTGGTGTCTTACCTTAGACCCGCCCTGAGTGAGCTGTCATCAGTCCGCCATTGTTTCACCGCCGGAGCAGATGTAGACAAGAATGACTCCTAACAAGCGATTAGGAGGTGTTCTGTTGTTGGATGTAATAATGAACATAGCAGTCGTCATTTACTCCCGACATCTGAGCCGCTGAAGACGCACGCAGTGGATTATGTTTGTTTTTGAAGGGAATGCGCCCCCCGATCTACAACGGCTTGATCTGAAAAGAGCTGTTTTTGACAGGGTAAAAAAAGTGTTTTTCTACACTACCATTGAGAACTTTTAACCAAACTATGTTACAGACTTTTCATTAAGACCCTAAAGAATCATATCAACTTGTGGAAAATGGGCATCCTATGACCCCTTTAACTTCAAATTTGTTCTAGAAATAAAAATGTCATTAAGGGTAAGAAAATTGTATAAATATAACATATTTTCTAAATCAAGTCTAAATATCTTATACAGTGGGGCTTTTCAAATTAATTTCTCCTATTTTGAAGATATTTAGATTTTTCTTTTTTTTATTGGGAAATAAAATAGCTTTATTGCTGTTTACTATGGTTTTGTCAAATAGGGCATGTTCCTGGATCTACTCTTTGGGTTAAGGTTATTAGGATTTGAATATTGTCAAAAGATCCAGGAAAATGTCCTATTTGGCAAAATCACACTCTTAAAAAGAAAGGTGCTTCACGATGCCATAGAATAACCTTTTTGTCTAAATAGTTCCATAAAGATCCTTTAACATCTGAAGAACCTTTCTGTTTCACAAAAGCTTCTTTGTGGTGAAAGAAGGTAAATAAAAAGGTAAAAAAGAGATGGTTCTTTAAAGAAACTTTGACTGAATGGTTCTTTGTGGAACCAAAAATGGTTCTTCAATGGCATCGCTGTGAAGAACTTTTTAAGCACCTTTATTTTTAAGAGTGTCCAACGACAACTGGCAGTGCTACATTTGCTACAAGTGCCTGCACTTCAGCGTCCGTCCATCTATCGCTGTTCTCCATACTTGCGAAATAAGTTGACACAATGTTTACAGTATGTTTACACGGCGTTTTAAATCATGGCGGGTGAGGGCGTTTTCGTATGCGTTTGGCCAATCAATGTCTACTTACGTCACGATTAGTACCAGTTGTGCTGGTTAGACCCTTATCCGGAGTAGGAGCTAATTTGGTTCTTGAAAAAGGCAGTCCGATACTAAAATCGCACCCAGTTCCGGCGGTGTGAAAACGCCAAAAAGTGGGTAGTTCCACAATTAGTTCTGGTACTATGAAAAGGTTCCCGCGGTGCGAAAGGCCCTAATGGCATCGCTCTGAAGAACCCTTTGAAGCACCTTTATTTTTAAGAGTGCACTCTCAGCCAACTTTCAAGTCAAGAAATCTTGAATATATGCTGCAACAAATCATTGCTAGCTGCTAGCTGGGTTTTCCTGTTTTCATTGTTACTACAATTTTCCATAAACTGAATGATGGGAACACTTTGATGTCATGAATGAAAACAGAACTGGAAAGTCAGAAAACAAGAAAAGCCCCACAGCATCAATTCTGCCGCCGTAGTCTTTCACTGTTAGACCAAATCAGGTGATCTGTTCTCCGAGTCACCTTTATTGACCTCCACGGTTGAAAAACACTGGACTATTGCCATCACTCAGATGAAGGTCGCTCAGAAGACAGTAATTCATCTGCCTCTGTGTTTCAGGGTAAAGTGTCTGAACGCAAAATACTGCAGAACCTGCTAGAGAAGTGACTGATGACTGATGTGCTTTTCTGTGTCAGTTTATCTGCTGAATCTGAACTCAATGAATATCTTCTTGAAGTGTCTTTTCAGGGATGAGAAAACACTCATGCAGCTTTTTACATTCCAGACAGGGTTTACATTTGATAGCTGCATGAGTGAATCGTGAAAATATTACATTTTACTCAAATATCAAAAGGAAAAACAAATATGACATTATATTTGACATAAAAGAAAATGAAGCCTATTGCTAGGGCCATTGAGATTTAATTTAACATTTTTTTTTTTTTGCATTGTAATTTTCATGTTTATTTTCATGACAATTAAAACCCATTTGCCTGCTAAATTACTATATTGTGTTTGATATTTTACATATTAACTTGATTTTCATTATTGTCAATGATGTACTATTCCAAAAATATATACAGTTATAAATTACAACTTATTATTATTATTAATTTTTAATAATCATTGCAGTGCAACAAATCATTTTAAAGCAAATGCACACCTTATGGAGGTGCATACTTTGTAAAGAAGAGTATAACTTATATGAGTTTATTATAAACAAATGTGTGCAACAACTACTATCAAGATACATTTTTACAATTTAAAACATTTTACATTTCAAGAATTGGTTATATTTAATTTGTTTTTATTTTCATTTCAGTGATATTTATGTTTTTGACTTTTTGCATTAAATATATTGCACACACACACACACACACACACACACACACACACGTCAGGCATGGAGTTATGGATCATCTTCACCACAGAGGTGTTTAAAAATTGTGTCTTCAAAATGTACGAAATATTGATACATTGATTTCTCTAGCCAAACCTATTTTAGTTAAGTTTATTCAAGTGTTACCACTTCTCTATGATCCTACTCAAATACAATACTTTTAAACTATTTTAAAATGGATAACACAAGCTCAGCAATGATACATACACATCAGCGTAAATAGCAGAAGGAGATAATAGGCTTGATTTTACAGATCATTTCAACTTCCATATTCCTTTTGCTTTTATTCAGAGCTGAATTTAATGGCAGGCTGCAGGATGTGAGCATTGCTCTTTGAAAAGACTGCTGGTGTGCACTAGGTACAACACAATGTTTGTCTTTGTGCTTTAACTGGCATGTGAATGCGTTTGTATAAAGCACACACACACACATGCACACGCTTAATAGCCATTTCAAAGATTTAATGTTGAGCAGTATCTCGCACGCATGTCTTTCAAAATGTCTCCTTGTGTCCTCTACAAAACCGCTGAGATTTTCTGTCAATCAGACAGGTCTCTCCAGGCTTACTTCAGTGAAAAGGGTTTTTAGAGGAGCTTTACACATTTGTCGGAGGTAACAAAAAAATATTGGTGAAGTAATTCAAATCTTTTCGAATAAACTAGTAACTAGGGGTGTGTGAAAACAGATTTGTTTAAAGGCTAAAAGGGAAAATCCTGTTGAAAAGATAAGCCTACATATCCACTTCATATCAGTCTCTTGGCAAGCGAGATGCCACTAAAAAGCAACAGGAATGGAATCTAAATGTTCTCGGCCAGCATTCCTCTGACCTTGTCTCAAAAGATCTCTTATACTCTCATAAAGCAGACTAAAGCACTGCACTTCCCAAAAGAACAAGGACGCTTTTATTCCAGGCTCCTTATTTCTGTTCTAGTTACCAAAGGGTTGGACAAATGACCTTGCATCAGCTATTTTGTAATGTTATACAAATCTGAGGCTTCTGCTTTTGTTCGTACGACTGACATGTTCGCAGGTTGCAAGGTGCATCAAATGCGTGAAGTTACAAGGCAAAAAAAAAAAAGAATTCAGACATAGGATAGAAATGCATGGCCTGTTTTTTTAATAATAATGGTCAGAAATCTTAAAATGCCATTTAAAATGTTAATGACTGATAATCCAATCCAAGACAAATTAGTGAACATCAGGAGATGCAGAGGAAAGACAACTCTGATGTCTCACAATTGAAATAGGATGACAACATAAACTAGCATTTTCAGGAAAAAGACAAAAACATGAATTAAATTTGGCAAAAAATAAATGAATTATATATATATATATATTAAACTTTTTTTTGCCACATTTAATATTTGTTTTTCTCTTTTTTGTTTATGTTGTTACATAAATGTTATTATTTGCAATCCAATATAATTATTGAATTAAACCGTATAGTGACTTTTTTTCCCACAAGGTATAACAACATCCAAAAAAAAATTATATATATATGTATATTTATTTTATTTTTATTTTTTTAACTAATAACAAACTGTAAAATTATGCTAATGATCTATATTCATTACACTGCGATAATCCTCTATCAATTTTTTTTTTTTTTTTAAGAATTAATGCAAAATACAGAAAAAGAGGTTAAGGGGGTTATATGCATACTCTATGCCAGGGCCGAACTGGGACGCAATTTCAGGCCGGGAAATCTCACACTCATCCAGACCACACAGAAAAAAAGGGGCCAAAATTTTACCTTTTGGGGTACCATAGCTTGACACTGTACATATTAGTACCTTAAGAGTAGTAATTCGTACCCTTAAGGCAGGGGGAGGCGCGTTCGGCGCTAGAGAGCCGCAGTCCTGCAGAGTTCAGCTCCAACCCTAATCAAACACACCTGAACAAGCTAATCAATGTCTTCAGGATTACTAAGGCTATAGGCAGGTGAGTTTTTTTTTTTCAGGGTTGTAGCTGAACTCTGCAGGACTGCGGCTCTCTAGGACCGAACTTGCCTACCCCT
>NW_015637534.1:105027-107892 GCF_001515625.1 Sinocyclocheilus rhinocerous
AAGATTTGTAATGTTTTTTAAAGAAGTCTCTTCTGCTCACCAAGCCTGCATTTATTTGTAGTAATAATTGCAGTAATATTGTGAAATGTTACAAAATATTTATATTTCAGATAAATGCTGTTCTTCTGAACTTTCTATTTATCAAAGAAACCTGAAAAAAATCTAATCTGTTTTCAACATGATAATAATAATAATAATAATAATAGTAATAAATGTTTTTTGTGCAGCAAATCAGAATATTAGAATGATATCTGAAGGATCATGTGACACTGAAGACTGGAGTAATGATGCTGAAAATTCAGCTTAGAAATCACAGGAATAAATTACATTTTAATAAACATATTTCACAATATTATTATTATCTGTTTTTGCTGTATTTTGGATCAAATAAATGAAGGCTTGGTGAGTTCTTTAAAAAACATTAAAAATCTTACTGATCAAACCCTTTTGATTGGTAGTGTATTAAAACACAATTTCCAAATTGCCTAAATGTCAAAATTAGTACAATATAAAGTCTAATACACTATTGAATTATTAGGCTGTGAGCTTGTTACTCATATTATTTTTATGTTGCTGTCTCTAGCTCCCTCCCTCCCTGTACAATAAATCCATGTGAATATCTGTCTCTGCTAAATGTTTTAATGTAACTTTACAATCGATATTGATGTCCTTTAGCACAGTATTCTGAATGATGATAATAATGTGGTGCTAGTACTGATACTACCAGTTTATTACTCAACTAGGTTAATAAAGACAAAACTATCTAGCGTATTTACAGATGAAACTGACCTGCACTTGAAGCCCTGAACGGGTCAGTGATGTAGCTACATTTCACTGCTTCTTCTGTCCGCTTTCTCTCCTTCATCGAGTCCCGCGCATCGGTTCTGTTCGGAATCGTTTGACGGAAGCGCGGAACACGCGTGAGCTGATTCACTGACAGTCAAGACTAACCGATTTATGATTTATGATTTATATATTATCGAATGAAAAAATCAGAAATGATCACTTTGGAACATTGAGACGGCATAAATATAAAATATTACTATTAATAATAATAATAACTAAAAAAAAAAACTCCCGATGGCCAGTCCGGGCCTGCTCTATGCCATGTAAGAGTGGTCAAATCACTGCAATGTCTCAAGCTTTTATTCTAAGAATCTAGAATACTTACAGAGTATTTAATATTCATATCTTTTATAAAGAATATTCATAGAATATTGAAACTGTATGCTGTTGACAGAGAATATTGATTGCATCATCATTTAGTTCAATTAGTTCAGTCATGATTTCACATAAAGCTCAAACAGCAGTGCTAGAGTAGACCTTAAATCAGTATGACAGCATATTACACACACAGACAGTGAGAGCCTCTTATTGGTTGTTTCATGCTTAGAAGAGACGGCTCTAAAAATGCATCATGCTCCATCTATCTGGAGACACAGAGAGAAAGAGAGACAATGAGAGAGTTAGCTCTATAGTGGCAGCATTCAACATTTTCTGAATATGAATATATTACGTATTGTGATGGTAGCCCGACAAGGTGAAGAGGTTGAGCCTGTGTTGTATATATTTATTTATTAATTTGATGTGAAGGACAGCACAAGCGTTGTGCTCTGGAGTTCTTTGGATAAATGATCAGAGATAAGGCCTCGAGAGGCTGTTCCCAGAGGCTATCATTGATTCCTCAGGGCAGCCTTTTAAGGAGCTTAGTAAAAGCTGCTAGCAGGAAGACCATGTAGAATAGCGCAAATGGGCCACATCTGAACGCCTCCATCAAACCTATATGTGGGTCACGACCATTAGGGATTTAATAGCAGTTCTTTTCTTCATTCTTTTGTTAATTTTATAAGGTTGTAATGGGCAGTGCACTGTAACAAAAATCCTGTTAAATTTACAGTTCAAACCTGGCTGCTGTGGCTGCCAGAACTTCTGTGTGAATGAATGTACAGTACATGAAAATGTTTCAGGCGTTATGTAACAGCAGTTTGGTATATTAGCCATATAGATCACATTGAATGATAAAATGTTAATATGCCATCCTACTTCAACTGGTAAAATCTGCTTTGTTTAAACATTTCAGATGATCCATGGCTAAAAAATATAAGCTCATAGTGTAACTCACAGTATTGCCTACACAAATACAAAACACACTATAGTAATGCAGTCATAAAAACGTCTGAAGGAGGGAACGGAGACGTCACGTCGTGACCGACTGAAAGGGAACTGTACATAACTTATTTTAAATATTTGGTCATACTTTATTTTGGGGTCCAATTATCCCTATCAACTAACTCGGGATATGCCAGTATCAAATTTTCATGTTGCGATTAATTGCTAATGCTTTTATCACGGTATACGGTATTATCACGGTATTGAAATTTAGTTTTAAAAAAAGTGCTGTCATAATGCAGTATAACAGGTTTAATAAATTTTTTCTTATAACAAAAATAACTGAACATTTAAATGCAATAAAGCAATACAGAAAAATGTACAAAGTTAAAAGTTTTACACAGATTAAAGTGCAAAAGAACTATAAAGACCAATAGGTATCACTTTACAATAAGACCTCATTAGTTAACCTTAGTTAATGCATTAACATTCACAATGAGCAAAAGCTAATGTTAACTAATGAAGCCCTAATGTAAAGTGTGACCGAACAATAAAGAATCAAAACACTTTCAAACAATATCTAGGGCATGTTGTAGTCCAGATTAAAATGTAAAAAAAAGTTTGAAAATAAATAGCCTATTAAGTCTAAATATTTAAGTATTTGGCGCTGTGATGAACATTATTCATTATTATTATTATTATTATTATTATTACAGTTTAGCACCATCTGCTGTCAGAGAGTGAAAGTGCGCTTTC
>NW_015637534.1:109702-124635 GCF_001515625.1 Sinocyclocheilus rhinocerous
ATTATTATTATTATTATTATTATTATTATTATTATTATTATTATTATTATTATTATTATTATTATTATTATTATTATTATTATTATTATTTCTGCAGTTTAGCGCCATCTGCTGTCAGTGAGTGAAAGTGCGCTTTCATCCAGAGCGTCTCTTACATGTTCCGCCATGCGCTTCTCGTCCGTGCTTGTTTAGGTCAGAGTGCGCACGCATCTTTCATGCAGCATACGGCGGTGTTGTGCATTTTGACCAGTTGATGGGAAAAGTATTCTTAAAATGCATTCAAAATTCTAAATAATTTGTAATATATAATTATTCACGGTATTTAGAAGTGCCCATGATAACAATATCGTGCATATTCATTACCGTGATATATCGCATTACCGAATACCGGCACAAGTCTACAACTAACTATTAACTATGAATTTTTGCAGCAATAATCTCTTAATTTGCTGATTATTAATAGTTAGAAAGATGACTATTAACCCACAGAGAGTTAAGGTTAGGTATGGTGTCTAAAATATGGTCATACAGAATAATAAATGAATATTTAGGGTTAGGGTTAGGGTTTTGTAAGTACTAATAAACCAAAGCCAAATGCTAGTAATATGCGCAGCTAGTTAATAGTGAGAATTGGCCCCTAAACTAAAGCGTTACTAAATATGCAAATATGAGTCATACTGTAAACTGAAATATTAAATTATATTAATAATGTTTGAAATTCCACCAATATAAATCTATAGTTACATCGGTAACACTTTATTTTAGGGTCTCTTAACTAGTTGCTTGTTAGCATGCATATTACTAGAATATTAGCCATTTATTAGTAGTAATTAAGCACATATTAATGCCTTATTCTACATGACCTTATTCTACATCCCTAACCCTACCCGATACCTAAACTTAACAACTACCTCACTAACTATTAATAAGCAGCAAATTAGGAATTTATTGAGGGATAAGTCATAGTTAATAGTGAATAAGTGTTCCCTATTCTAAAGTGTTACTATTACATCTACAAGTAAATCATATGAAATGAGCCTATTCTGGGAAGAAACAAAAGAAATAAAGCGAGTGTGATTGTAAAGACAATGTTACTTGATTGCGCATGTGATATACATTTCAGTAATGGGTTTCCACCCTAGGCGAAGAGTTTTGAAGGCCTCAGAGTTTCATGTCTGCGGCTGGGGTCATACTGTACTTTCACATCTTCTTCAGAGTTTTAAAGCAAGGTCAAGTTGTACATACAACCCATTACTGAGGAATTAACATACAAAAGCCAGCAAGCCTTGTCAAACAAGAGCTGAAAGTAGAAGGTCAGGCTACGTTGAAGCACGGCGGGCTGTGAAGTGGAAAACGGGGTGATAAATGAGAGCGTTACGTCTCGCGTATGTTAACGGATTGAGACGCTAGCTCATGGAGAGTGAGCGGCTGTGGTAATGCTGCGGATTATTGAAGTCTCTCCAGCTTTGGTCAGCCAGACCATTTGCTCCAGAGTTAGAGAGTGCAGATAGATGCATGCTACTTGGTTTGCAATGGGCAGCAGGGTTAGCTAACACATCAGTCCTGCACTCCATCACATACAGAGACTGTTTACTGAACACTTACTCAGCTGTGATAGAAGTGGGAGGGTGAGACCTCTGAAGTAAATATGTGTTAAAATAACCCGTGATTCCATCTGCATTCAGGTGGTTTATGTGACGTATCTGCAGCATGAGGTGGATTGATATTTCTCTGAAGATGTCAGAAGATCTGACTACCTGTAGAAATTGGATTCCCAAATCAAATTAGTGCTAACGCTATTACTATTTCCATACGAATATGGTAAAATACGATCGTAATTGTAACCGGCAAAGACAGTAAAAATGCTATGGTAAAAATGTTTAACAACGGTGAATATCTTCTTAATTTTTCTTAAGAGATATGTACATTAGGGTTTTACGTTACATCTCATGTTGGTAAATTAATGTTTATTGCATTGTTTTATTGTCGTGTGTTACCATTTTATTTATTTATTTTTTCAGAAATTGTAAAAATCTAGTATTATGAATAATTTGGACCTTTAGTATGACCTCTAGACTTCATCAAATCTAGTGTACAGCATCTAATCTCCATTCATATAATGGTATTAATATTTAAATATTTGCTGTTCCTCCAAGATTCTCGGGGATGAGCATGCAGAACCTTGCCTGCATGATAACTTACTTCTCTTCCGAATGCAATATTAATATATTTGATCATTACACTGACTCTAATTTTATGCTAGCATGACATTAATTGAGTACATATATTTTACCTTAAATATAGCGTCATTCCATGTCTAGTGGTCTGAAAATTGTAAAGTTGGTTGCATTTTCAACTCTTCCCCCACTAGCTGTTTTAAAAAAAAAAAAAGTTGCCAGCCACTGTCAGCATTTTTGATTGTTTTCACAAAACTTTAATGACCCCTGGAATATTTTGTTATATGAATATCTGAACATGAAAACCATGCATAAATAAATAAATAAATATGAGAAAATCGTGTTTTTGTCAAAAACTACATTCAGATCGGATTCAGAATGATGATCAAAACACAGATGGAGTAGATCGCTTCCATCAACACCCCCAAAGCTTCACAGTCCTAAACCACTTCCTGGGTCGATGTTTCATTCGGTTGGAATTTTTGAATCTGAATTTGAATCGCTTAAAGGGGTGGTCGACAGTTTTTTTTTCTAGGCTTGATTGTGTTCATGGAGTGCAGTCTAACATGTGTTAATGCTTTGTTTAAAAAAAAAAACGCATTATTTCTCACATAATTTACCTTTATTCCACACCGCTCTGTCCCTTCTCTGATGAACGCTCCGATCATTTCCTGGTTTTGTGAAGCCCCTCCCTCAGAAATACGCGATAGGCTCTGATTGGTTAGCTAGTCCAGTGTGTTGTGATTGGCTAAACCGCCTCTAGTGCGCGTCTAAACGTCCCTCCCCTCACCTCAGCGGCATGTGCTCCGGTTGTATTGTAAAAACAATGGCGTCGTCTATATTGCTTATCAGTTTGAGCCCGATTGAGATGCAGAGGACATTAGTGAAGAGGATCGTGCAGAACCTGTGCAAGCACGGCTTTGTAATGGTCACGGCTCTTAATGGTATGTTTTTGTTTGTTGTTGTCTCATACTTTTAGATACGCTGTTATTTGTAAATGCTACTGCTTCTGTTAGCTTTTAATATATGGTTTTATTAAAGCTTTAATACAGTACGGCAACCACACACGCGTCCATGTATAATGCTTCATATAGCTATGTGAAAATAAGTTTATAAATGGAACAGTTCATTGTTGGAGCTGAGATGATGATCTGAATGAGAGATTGAGAGAGAGAGAGAGAGAGAGAGAAGGGCGACGCGAGGAACAGGATTGAGAACCGCTGCTTTAGAACATTGATTGTGAAACTTGTGAATCCATTAGAATCGTTAGAAGACAGAATCGTGATTCATATATGAATAGATTTTTTCGTGCACCCCTTCTCTTCCTCTTCTCTAAAGCAGCACAACATGGCCTTGCCCCCTTTGTTGCATGACTCAGGTTTGTCTGGGTTTGTGATGTCACAAACCCGGGAAGTAACTCGTTGTAGTCCCTACGAGCCGTTTTTGTAGGCATTAAACCGCCAGAATTTTAAAAGACGATATCTCCGTTTGCATTGAACTTTCAGCGCTGCAACTTTGCAAATATTTTTAATGCACAAACAGCAATATTACAGACTAACTAACGTTAAAAATGTGAAATCGCAATCAACCACCCCTTTAATTTTTTTTTTACATTTGCTTGTGCTATTGCTTCTTCTTTGCCTGTGTTTTGATTCGAAGATTCTGTACTCTCTCAGAAGACAGCGCCTACCACCGTATAACAGTGAAAACACAGAAAGCTGGAAAATTCCGTCAGTGGCAGGGAAAGAGTTAACTTTCCTCATTTTTCAAAACTGGTGGGCTTACAGTACCAATACGTAGAGGTATACATTTACACATTTTGCGTAAAGCCACATTTTTTCGTAGCAAGATTTACAATTTACAAAAGATTTACAAACCGTGCTGCAACTGTTTTACATAGGAATTCATTTGACTCGTGTTTCATGAAAGAGTCCCACAATCTTTAATGAAGAGCCTCTAAAGTTATTCAAAGTTTTCATACTTCTTTATAGTTTGTGGCTGGTAGCACTGATGTGTCTTCTACCGAAGTCTATTTTTAACTAAGGCCAGGTTGACAAGGCCTTTTTAAAGACAGTCCTTGTCCTTTATGAAGCTTACAGCCCATCTGTGCACAGATGCTTCCCAGAACCACCTCGCTTATTAGAGTAGCCCATTCCCCTGTGACAACACGACCGTATCAGCATAAAGAGCACACATTCCGGAATATTAATAAGACATTAATCTGTCACAAGCAAGAGCATGTAAATGAACATGCGAAGTGTGTTCTTGTTTTTCCTGATTAGCTGGAATGATCTTTAGAAAGACAAGCTGCCCAGCATTTGCCCTAAATTTGGCACAAACCGAAAATGGGTTTGTGCCCCAAATTTCCCTAGGAAAATATTCTAATGTGAAATCAAAGAAAGAGAGAACATATGCCAGAAATGAATAATCAATTATCAACCTACCTCCCCAGAATGCCAAGATGCTAATATTGTTGTTTCTATTTTGTTCTTAATAAATCTTAATAAGTTTGTATTGTCTTGCATAAAGAGAGTTGTACAGGGTTTGGAATGACATGAATGTGTAATTTTGGGGTTCTTGTGTGTATTATAAAGCTGCCTAATGAGCCATCGGTTTTTTAATTAGGTTATTTGCGTTGCCGCATAGTGAAGCTTTAATATCGCCACATATAGAGGCTTACCTCAGAATCGAGGTCATTTCAAAAATAGATGGCTGGATTTAGTCCCTAAGAAGTGTACAGTGATGAATTTGTCGTTGTGGGTCAGTGTCACAGTGGTCTGGGTGAAGGAGACAAGGAAATAGAGTCATTACGGGAAATTCCCAAACCTCTGTCTGCTTGGCAAAGAAAGCGCTCCGCGTCTGGGGAACATTAGATTATGTTTGAATTGTCATCCAAAGAGCAGACAGACGAGCTGCATTGTGTATCCTGCAATTTCTTTGCCAGAATCAAGCTAAATTGATCAGTCTATCAGCACTTGCTTTGAAACATGTAATTTGCAAAAACAGAAATCAGGTATTGTATTGGAGTCTGAAACCGCTGGCAAACACACCACTGATCTGAACGAGTGTTTACAGCTTGTGGCTATAATGTGTATGGCTTACCTTGCATAGGACGTGTATATATAGGTGCACATGGGAGATGCAGAATGAATAGGGGATTGAAGAGGGTACAAACCAGAGAAGTGAAATGGAGGACGGGGAAAGAGGTTTTGAAGATAATGAGCCTCTTCATGCGCAAACAGGTGATGCAGGATCTGCTCGTATTGGTATATTTCTGCATGCAGTGTGGAGAATAAATGCGACTACATGAAGTGTAGCATAAGAATTCTTGTTTTAAATTCACGTAGTTTCACCTACAGTTTAATAGCACGAGTCACACTTAAGCCAAGTAATAAAATATACCCACATGAAAGCACAGACTATTAATACTGTATTAAGTTGCTATAGACCATTAATGTTTACAGTGTTAGCATTAATTTTGCTGTTAGGCTACTATGCCTTACTCTTGTTTTTAAGCTGGAATGAAGCAGAATTCAAAGGGTTCCCGAAACATTTGAAGAAAATGTCAGTTGTTTCTTACTGTATTTATAAAAATCACTGGCAACACTTTAGTATAGGGACCAATTCTCACTATTAACTAGTTGCTTATTAGCATGCCCATTATTAATATATGCGACCCTGGACCACAAAACCAGTCATAAAATTTTTTTTATTTTTTTAATTGAGATTTATTTATTTATACATCATCGGAAAGCTGATGTTGGCTATTGCTACAAATATACCCGTGCTACTTATGACTGGTTTTGTGGTCCAGGGTCACATATTGGCTGTTTGTTAGTACTTATAAAGCACATATTCTGCATGACCATATTCTACATCCCTAATCCTACCTAACCTTAACAGCTACCTTACTAGCTATTAATAAGCAGCAAATTAAGAATTTATTGGTTTGGTATTTATGGTTTGTTAATAGCGAGAATGAGACCTTAAAATAAAGTGTGACCAAATCAGTTTATAGACATTACCTGCATAGAGAGCAATGAAATTCTGACTAGTTATTTTATTTTTTATTTTTTTAGTGCTAAGCATAATGAAAATATTTGTATTCAGTACAGAACGTTCCATGACATTTTAAAACGTAAACGATTTTTTTCTTTTCTTTGATATAACCTGCACTGATGAATCATACACTGTAAGACAAGGAACAAATATGAGACAGTAAAAAAAAAGATGCATTTTGTGAAGATTATTTTAAACGTATTATGTTAAAGTGCATTTAAATCAACAATCATTTTAAGCATTAGGAAACTGCACCATTGCCTGGGAGCTAGAATGCTTTATTTGTTCATCATTTATCTGTGCAATGGAAATGACTGTAGGAAATGTAAGTATATTGGAATAAAATGAGACACTTGTTTTCATGAGTCGTGAAGAAATAGTTCAGGCAAAAATGAAACTTCTGTCATCATTTACTCTCCCTCATGTTGTTCCAAACCCATATGACTTTCTTTCTTCAGTGAGAAGCAAAAAGCAGAATGCTGTTATAGACCGAATGTCAAGACTGACAGCCAGTTATTTTATTTTTTATTTTTTTAGTGCTAAGCATAATGAAAATATTTGTATTCAGTACAGAACGTTCCATGACATTTTAAAACGTAAACGATTTTTTTCTTTTCTTTGATATAACCTGCACTGATGAATCTGTAAGACAAGGAACAAATATGAGACAGTAAAAAAAAAGATGCATTTTGTGAAGATTATTTTAAACGCATTATGTTAAAGTGCATTTAAATCAACAATCATTTTAAGCATTAGGAAACTGCACCATTGCCTGGGAGCTAGAATGCTTTATTTGTTCATCATTTATCTGTGCAATGGAAATGACTGTAGGAAATGTAAGTATATTGGAATAAAATGAGACACTTGTTTTCATGAGTCGTGAAGAAATAGTTCAGGCAAAAATGAAACTTCTGTCATCATTTACTCTCCCTCATGTTGTTCCAAACCCATATGACTTTCTTTCTTCAGTGAGAAGCAAAAAGCAGAATGCTGTTATAGACCGAATGTCAAGACTGACAGCCACAGTCACCATTCGCTTTTCTTTGCATTGAAAAAGGATGCAATAAAAATAAATGGTGACTGGAGCTTTCAGTCCTTAACATTCTGCCAAACATCTCCTGTTGTGTTTCATTAAAGTAAGCGAATAGAGTAAATGATGACAGGATCTTTATTTTTCGGTGCGCTATTTAGTATTTTCACCCTATATTCCCTTCAGTCAACAACACTCTAATCCCAGTTTTACTGGAAGTGTTTTCCTCGGTACAATCAGCAGATGCTCTTGATTTGCAGGAAAACTGACAAGCACAAGGTTCATCTTGTGTTCTCTCATTATACATGCTTTTTTGCAGGGCACACTCAAGATTTCTGTTTGTAGATGTTTTTGTGATGTTTGAAACTAGAGCGGAGACTGAGCCATGTCTGTCTGGTCTGTGTCTTTACCATGGCACAGCAGGGCTGCACCATTTAGCCAAAATGTTGTGATTATTACACAGTATGATCAATATTATTATTAAATAAACATTACTAAATAAAAACAAAAGAAGAAATATTAATGTCATGCTTTCTGTAAAATCACAGTACTAATATCTACGGCTATCTTTATTTCTTCAACATGAAACTATAAAACATTCATGTCTATGGAAACACCCACAGATCATGAGCTGCTCATGAATAACAGAACACAGTGCCATGCTTCACTCTGAAATATAGGCTGCATTTACACTACCAGTCAAAAGGTTTTGAACAGTAAGATTTTTAATGTTTTTTTAAAGAAGTCTCTTCTGCTCACCAAGCCTGCATTTATTTGATCCAAAGTACAGCAAAAACCAGTAAAGTTTTGAAATATTTTTGCTATTTAAAATAACTGTTTTCTATTTGGATATATTTTACAATGTAATTTATTCCTGTGATTTCAAAGCTGAATTTTCAGCAACATTCTTCCAGTCACATGATCATTCAGAAATATATGCTGATTTGCTGCTCAAAAAACATTTATTATTATTATAGTGTTGAAAACAGCTGAGTATAATTTTTTTCAGGTTTCTTTGATGATTCGAAAGTTCAGAAGAACAGCATTTATATTAGTGCTTTCAAACGATTAATTGCGATTAATCACATCTAAAATAAAAGTTTTGGTTTACGTAATATATGTGTGTGTACTGTGTTTATTTATGTATTTATAAATACACACACATACAGTATATATTTTGAAAATATTTACATGTATACATTTATATATTTATGTTATTATATTATATAAAAATATATTTAATATATAAACAACATATTTTTCTTAAATATATACATGCATGTGCTTGTGTTTATATATACATAATAAATATATACAGCGCATGCATATATATTATGTAAACAAAAACTTTTAATTTGGATGCGATTAATCGCGATTAATCGTTTGACAGCCTTTGTGATTTCATAATAGCACTAAGCCGTGCATCCTTATGGCACACTATGTTACTTTTTAGAGAAATGAAATCATTCCTGTCAGAATATGTATACTTCCCAGCTTCAGTAGGTACATCAAAAGAGTATGATGATCCAGTACTCAGTATTCATAATTCAGTAGGTGATTGAAACAATATGTACTGCTGAGATTCTGAATGGGCTGAAACATGTTTTCTAATAAGGCAGTATAATTTTTTTCTTCATAATATTTGGAAAAGCGCTCTCGTCAGAAATGCACCTATGATGCATAATAATGTTGTCAAATTTAGGCAGCTCAGCAAGTTTTGGTTAGAGCTAGTATGCAGTGCTGCAGGGCGTACAACAATTGCTTAAAACCACTTTCTAAAAACTTGCTTACAGTAGCAGAGATGATACGCTTAGTTTACAGAGCAGACCACGGAAATTTCATTACAAATCTGCTTTGAATACATCCCCATTTCCTCTAATAGAATACTTGGATAATCTGCTCATAGACTTTAATGTTGTCAGACATATCTGGCATCATTCTTTTTTTGACCCTTGCATGACCCAGTATCTAAACCACATATGGCCTGACGAATGCTTTTCATTTCGTGGAGATGCGTTTACCTTGAATAGCAAGAGTCTGAATAGATGAAATCATGCAAATACTCAGATGTAGTTCCTGTAAAGCCAAGAACGGACGATGCATTTGCATGACGGGGCAATTCTGCAGGAATCTCTCTTATTTCAACACAAGGACATTATGCCCCGCAGTGATGATTGTTCCTCTTCCTCAAATACTTAAATATGCCTGTGAAATTGTTCAAAGCGCATTTATTCTAAGCGTGCAATATGTGACTCAACCCATTCTACTAGGGCAGTCTGAGCTTTTTGTTGGCAACAGTTTATTGAAATAGTAGAAGGCACATGATGTGTGTGTTACCACAAAAGATGTAGAAACATGTGACATGGCTCCCGGGGGAATGGCATTCTCTGTCTGTCTGTGGCCCACTTTCTTCCCAATGATGTCCAGTGGTTTATAATGGGGGGAAATGCAGTAATGTGTGTCGGCGACTGGTGAATGAATGGAGATGAAAGCTTTCCAGAGCATTTACAAACAAATCCATGGTTCATCAGACGTTAGAGATGCATTGCCCTCGACATCTTCAGAATTTGTGGCATTAATGCTGGGTGATTCACTGTATATGGTACTTTGCTGAGGAAAATCATATCACACTAAAATTTCGACATGTTCTTGTTTAGTCTAGAACTACAGTAACATCATGTTCACACAACGCCTCTGCACTTACTCCTGATTTCTCTCAGCATGAGCACAGGAGAGCTGTCAGTCAATAAATGGGAAAACAAAGTAACTGGCGTTCCTTATTTTAAAAAGTAACTCAGATATTTTCTTGTAATCTGATTATGCGTTACTTGTAATGCGTTACCCCAATACTGCTCACCAAGGCTGCATTTATTTAATCTAAACTACAGAAAGAAGTGATATTGTGAAGTATTATTACAATTTACAGAAGAACTGTTAATTATTTTAATATATTTTAAAATGTAATTTAATACTACTGTATGAATGCAGCCATTACTCCAGTCTTCAGCAGCAACACATGATCAGAATAATTCAGACAGCATTCTAATATGCTGGTCTGGTGCTAAATATATATAAATATATCCAGTTGGAAATAAATATATCCAGCTACTGATGCAATATGAACAATTTCTTTCAAAATGTCAAGAGGTCAAAAAGGCAATATATATAAAGATTTGCCTAGATATTCATTTTTGGGCTCTCAAGTCAGTCTAAACTTATTGTGCCTATCTTCACAAGCTTATCGGATGAGGAAAAGATATGTTGTAATGCTGCAATGGTTTCACCCTTAACTCAGCAAATATGAGAGAAAGCCGCCAACGATCAGTGACAAATTTCCTAAATCTACGCTGACGCTGAACGTTAAGACAAACAGTGGTACAATAAAACAGAGCCCATCGTTTTTATCTGGCAAGCCCACACAACCTTACTCTCAGATTTACAGCGTCTGATGCCCAGCAGCACCAAATCTTCAGAGCAGTTGCCACATCTATTGCTTATATACAGTTAGTGGGAAGAGAGGCAAATGTGCATGGGTTATATAAACATATCACCCATCTGGGATATTTGTTTTCTCACCTATGAACAAATTACAATAGGATGCTATAAAATATGGATTCAGGGCGGCATAAAGCTTTCAGCAACCATGAGCATTTCTCATGTCTGATTTAAATATGCATGTTTGCATTGCTCTAATGCAGCTCCAATGATGCATAGTTCACAAGCGAGGAACAAACAGTAGCTAAAAGAGATCGTTTTCATATTGGCTTTACAGCTGGATATCAGTTTGTGCTCTGCGAAAGGTTCAACCAAGAACAAACAGAAAATCTGTCTGCATCTTTTTTGTACTGTTTGCAGACCAGCAGGACAGATTAGTATTGCATGTGTCTTGCTGTCCGGAGGTATAGAGATCTGCAAGACAAATACATTTGTAGAATACTAAAATTTGTCATTGGCTTTGTTATAGACATAGTTTGTTGCCGTGCTGCTTATTGCCCGCGCAGGCCCATACATCCTAACCCTCACACTGACCCACGTGTAATGCTTTTAGCCCAAATAAAGTATTTTAGGCTACCCAGGCTCACTGGAAATACATGCCTCTACGTATCTTTCTGCAAAACACAAAACACATACCTCAATGTACAAATTGCTGCAGTTTCCAGTTGAAATTAACACTAGAGGAAGCAAAACTCAGACAAATACAGAGTTCTGGCATGAAACTCTAGATGGCGCAGTCCGATAGGTCTAACTCAATCTGACCTAATGGCATCATTATCACATGGCACAGCTGATTGGTTCTCTCCTGTATCGGTAGCGAATGAGCTCACTGCTCAGCATTCAAATATATGACTAGTGCTTGCCATAGCAGTTGTAGCTTGCTTCAGAAACCCTTAACCTTCCCCAGCTCCACCTGTATAGATCTGCTACGAGGTGATTCATGTCATGACAGAACTTTTGTTCCTTTTCACACAATTTATGATTTACAGGGCCAGAGTTTTCATTAAGAAAGTCAAATTTTTGCACAATTACAACATGCTGCACGATTTGAAAACTGATCTTTTTGAACATTAGCGTCACACGTACAGCTTCATATGTGTGGTTTTTCTGACTCAGCAGCTTTGCTCGGTAGCTCACGCGATACAACGTTGCATGCACTTGCGAGGTGAAGAGCTCCAATACGAATCCCGTGAAACTATGGTTTTGACAAAACAGCTCAAACCAGTGTGTAAGCAATTAAGAATAGCACGGTTGCGTCAGCAAATACATTTTTATATCACTTTTTCTTTGGTTAACACTATCAGGTAGGTTTAGGGTTGGGTTTGGTGGTGTAGTAGGGGGTTTGCTATTTTCCAACACGATAGAGCATTAACCTTTTAGCGACACTTACCGGACATTTGAATGCATGTTTTAAGTTTTTAATCGTGTTGTAGAAAGTCGCCGCAAGCACGTATTTTCAATGAGCCTGGGTTGATTTTAGGAGGCAGCATAATTAAGTTGCCTTTTTGAGCAGATTGTGTCAGACTTGCATTACATAGAATTTCCACAATAGGGAGCAAACTGTCTTGAACTTTTTAGTCCTCATTAATAATGACTGTGATTTCTGTAAGATTAGGTTTTTAATACGTTGAAATATTTATTTTATTAGTCAAGGTACAGTGAACATGGAGGCATGTTGTCTTGATTAATAGCTTACATTTGACATTGTTGTCAACCACATTGTTTGCACATAAATTAGAGAAATCTTTGTGCTCATATTTTTGGTATTCCACACACTTGAGGCAATGTGACCTTTTCTGTTAGTATTTTTTTTATTGACCTCCTTTCTAAGTGCCTTTCCCCTTCATTGGCATGTTTATTTTTGTAATATTTTTATCTGCGCCAGAGCCGTGGCCTATAATCTGGCTCATGTCACTTCCTGATCCTGTTTCCCATAATCATTTTTCGCTCTGTCAATAAAGGTGTCAAAAAGGCCAAATATATATTTCCATCTGTATCCAACTTGTATAAGCTCTCTGCTCAAATATATTTTAAAGACTGAAGCCAAACTGTTTTCATTTCAGATAAATGTGATTATGAGAGTAAACTGCATTGAACAAGAAGCACAGAGAGACTTTCATTTCAGACAGAGATAAACATCCTCACTTATGTGACATATTGTTTATACATTTGGCAGCTGCTTTTACCCACAGCAACTTTGCATTCAGAGTTTATATTTTGTCAGTTTTTGTATTCCTGGGAACTGAACCCGGTGTTGCTAGTGCACTGCTGTAGCAGCTAAAGGAATACTAATAATGAAAATGCTGTCATGATTTACTTCCTCTCATGTCGTTCCAAACTTGTATGACCTCTACTGTGGAACAAAATTCAGGTGAATTTTTGAGGAACATCCTGGCCACTCTTTTTAATGTAATGGAAATGGATAACGGCTGAATGAATGAATGAATGAATGAATATTAATAAATAAATCAACCATAATGTAGTACTTTTTATCATTTTTCAGGTTTCATTTTTGGGTCTTCATTTGGGTTTTCATTTTTGGTATTCCTACAGGAAAAAGAATTAGGTAAGAATAGATGTATTCTCATAGAGTGGCAATGTGTCTGAACCATGAAATATCTTTGCCAAACGCTCATCTGAAATGTGATGAAATCAATCCATTGCATGAAAAAATATCATCTCAATTTCCTCCTCTTGGTTACTTTTAATTCATTTTTTCACATGCTGACTGGAGCATTTCAATAGAGCAGGTGTATACCTTCAGCAAAGCCATAATTAAAAAGTCTGAAGACTCATAAATTACCATTTTACAGAATCATTTTGCTTCTTGGGAAGCGTTTGTAGTCTATAGTATTTATTTAAATTAGTAAGCTAAATTCATATTTTCAGTGATCGCTCACGCCGCTGATAAAGAAACAATTCCAAAGCAATTAAATGGAGAGGCTTGAATGCTTTGGGTCATGATAGCGCAATATTGGCCGTCTTTAACTCCACCTGTTTTATTAGTAATATAGCAAAGAGGATTATTTCCCAGCTTGCGTTCATCTCACTTTGCTTGAATGCCATGAAAATGTAATCATATATCATTGCGGCGACTGTCAGCTTTGTTATTTGCTGTGCTCTCGTACCCTTGGAGGGAGTAAAAGTCCCATCTGTGAACCTGTCTCCCAAAAGCAGAGGAATCAGTTTTGACGTATCACCTGCAATGCTGTTTACATGTCTGATTCTTAGTGCTGTTTGCGAAGACAAGCATTACTACACTTATATTTAGGGTTAATAATATGAAGAAACCCCTAACCTTCTAATGTACCTTGACCAGCATGAATGATGCCTCAAATGTGTGCTATTTCGCTTCTGCGGTTAAAAAATACATAAATAAAAATGCAATAAAAAAATATATAAATAATGAGATTTTCAGATTTTCATGTCAATTAGGCACATTTTCCCCAAAATAATATCCTAATTACCATAATGCACTTTTTTTTCATTTTCATTTTCTCAATGGTGATTCTCATTAATTCAGTTGTACAGTAGAGTATATTAACTAGGACAGGAAGCTTAACCTTTTCTGTGCTTTCAGCATTGTTATTGCTTTTGTCCTAGGTACCTCTTACATTGCAGTGACAATGTGTGTATAATGTGATGGATGTGTGTGTGTGTGTGTGTGTGTGAATAATGACCAGCAGAAGACAGTCGTGAGTGCTGTGGTGTAGACTCAGTAGTCTAGGAGTCAGCAGTAATGACAGTGCAGTCTCCCGCCCATAGAAATGGTCCTAAAGTGCTTTCAGAGAAGAAACAGCACAACAGTCATAACTTATATTAAGCACAGTTATGTGGTGTTCAGTCTGTAGGATATGTCCACTGGATGTCAAATAGGCATCAAACTTCACCAAAGGTTCGTAGAGTACTGACAAGTAAAAGCTAGGCTTATTTATTTATCTGTATCACGAGTTCCCCTTGACGCTGGGACGGTGCAATGAGAGCTGCTTATAGGCTCGTAATGATGATTGACAGGACTGAATGATTAGGCTCCTCCCGAACCTCTATGGAACTTCATTATGTTTTTTTTGTGAATGTATTAAATGTGTCCAGGTAAATGTAAAATATAAATAAATAAATAAATAAATAAATGAATGAATGAATGAATGAATGAATAAATAAATAAAACAAAT
>NW_015637534.1:125466-155500 GCF_001515625.1 Sinocyclocheilus rhinocerous
TAAAAGTGCTACAATACCAGGAAGGAAGATCGGGTTGTTGATGTTTGCCTGCCATCCTCGCTCTGTCTGCACAGTGTGCGTGAACGCGCTGATGACGTATTCTGTCTGCGCGAACAGGGTGCGCAGAGTTATGCTAATACATATGTTGACAGGCAGGTAGGAAAGCCAATTAAAACGCTCGGACCGAGCGTTTTGATTGGATGAACATTTCTTGGTCCTACGCCTTCCACAGAATGTATAAATACAGATAAATACATTTAGACCACTTAACTTAATGATTGCTATCGGGATGTGAAGAGACTTTCAACCAGCATAACAAAAAATGTTTCTGAAGACAATCACCTATTGCACCTTTAATTATAACGAAAATACTGTCAGAAAGCCAAAAATCACAATGTTCTTAGGACATGTTTTTGGTAGGTTTTCGTGACTTTCACCCAGTATCCAACTTGTAGTTCCTTTGAGAAGATATAATTCAAGACCTTATTTCCATGTCTCATAACTTTTCCTCAAAAGAAAGAAAGAGAAATGTAGCAACGTAACAGTGCAGTGACAGGTGATGCATTACTTATTATGGTTTGGCAGTGCTGTGTGTTTGGGTTGCAGTGCATAAATCAAACACTAGATCTCTGGACACATTTGGCTATAGCTGACCATGACTGGAGTTAGAGGGCGATGCATCTGTTTGCCTTTTCAAGTAACACCAATGTTATTTGCCCTTCACCAAGTCCCTAATGTTCGCTTACTGAATTTGATTTCCAATGACTCACATGGGTGAGTTTTCAGCTTGTCTATTATTTAGTTCACTGTGAAATTGAAGGTTGGTTAGAGTCAGGGCAGCAGTTGCACATGGAAACCCCGAAGAAGAAAGATGGATTTAGATCTTAGCAGTACGTGTTTTACATGTTGTCTTGACAAAATAAATGAATCATAAATTAAAGGTAATACAACAAATGTTACTAATATAAAAATGCATAACTTTTTTTTATATTTATGATTATGAGTTTTTTTTCCCATTTCGATAAAGTAAATTTTGTGGAGGAAAATATGTGTAGGCTTAAAGGTGCAATAGGAGATCTTGGAAAATGCTAACTTTAGCCTGATAGCACTGATGACCATGACTGGAGTTAGAGGGCGATGCATCTGTTTGCCTTTTCAAGTAACACCAATGTTATTTGCCCTTCACCAAGTCCCTAATGTTCGCTTACTGAATTTGATTTCCAATGACTCACATGGGTGAGTTTTCAGCTTGTCTATTATTTAGTTCACTGTGAAATTGAAGGTTGGTTAGAGTCAGGGCAGCAGTTGCACATGGAAACCCCGAAGAAGAAAGATGGATTTAGATCTTAGCAGTACGTGTTTTACATGTTGTCTTGACATAAATCTTCCTGGGCTAACAGGCCAATCAAAGTAAGCTCCAAAGAAATTTACTTAACATTTACTTAAAACCACAAATGAACTCCATTTCATGGTGAAATGTCATTGGCCACATCTATGGTCATTCACGCTTGTGGAGAAACGCTTCATCACTCACATCACTCACAACACAATCTATGGTCTAAAGCACTATGCTTTAATTATAGACACTGCTGAAGATGAAAAAAAAAAAACACTTGAGAAGTATATAAACAACAGTACAACAGCACTCAAATGTCAGACATCTATAAAAGCAGCTACTGCTGAATTTAAAGTTGCAGCAATTTAAGGTTAGGTTTGAATTAGGGCTGGACGAACAATGATGTAGTATCAAGATCGCAATAAGATTAATGTTGATAAAGATGATAAACTCTGTACAATTTTACTCAATATGGATTCATATAACAGTCTATCACTCAGCAAAAATAAATGCAACAGCCAATCAGAGCATGGGCTGATAAGTCTGCCTGTTCTGTGTGTCTCTGTGTGAATGAATGGTGCTGTTTCATCTAAAAACAAAAACTCAACATCTGTGTCTCAATATAATATATGAGGACATGAACACATGATCTCCAGAGCTGCTTTGAGAGTCATCTCATCAGCTTTACACTGTTCCATTTGAACAAAACTTACAGATCTCCACCACAAACCGCCAAAATAAAAGTTCAGTTTAACTTTAAGAAATTATGACAGAAAAATATTTCTATATTGCATACTGAAATGTACTCCTTAAAGTAATAATGACAATTTAATTTTTAAGGAATATCATACAACCAAAATATTTTATACATGTTTTAATTTATACAGTTCTGTTCTGCAGCATCTTACTTGACAAAAAAAAAAAAAAATTCAAAAATGTTTTTGAAAAAATGCAATTAATTGTTATTTTTTCCATTTGACTACTCTTTAAAATACTTTAATTAATTTCATTAGACACATTTTTTAATGATAACTTTGTATTAAATCATAAAACATAGAATCCCAAATAAATAAATAAAATGGATAGCACAGAATTTAGAGGAAAATAAAATGGATTCATTGGGGCCCTATTTGTGGAGTTTAACTGTGAGCAAGCAAGTTATGTTTACATTAATTCTCAAGGGCTAACAAATATGTGCAATACATTTCCTCCTTATTAATGATAAATTAACATTTGTAGCACATTGTATGATACATTTTTGATTCGAATGTATTGTTTTCATTTGTGTCCTATAGACCTATTCTTATATTGTTACATTACTAATCACAATCAACTGTGATTGTTACAGTTTGTGTGTCAAATTTACTTCAATGAGGTAAACCTCTGTAAAATTTTAGATTAGGGAACACATATTCACTATTAACAAAGTGTTTTTCCTCAATAAACTCCTAATTTGCTGCTTATTGATAATAAGGTAATTGTTGTAGTAGTTATGTTTAGGTAGTGTTAATTATTATTGTTGTTAATTGTCATCATAAACTGATGTAACCCCTCTCTCCCGGGTCCTCACCACCACACCTCGTTCTCATTCCGAGTGGGTCTCGAACCCGGGTCTCCGGCACTAACAAGGAGGCTAAAGACTGCAGCCACTAGCGTCAGTCGCTAGTGCGTCTCTTGAGATCAGCGGAGTGAGGTTTACCTGCACAGCACCTACTCGCTGGCCTCCGTTACACTCACCCCCACTAAACCTCACTCCCATCCGGGTCACGGCACCAATGTAACCCCTCTCTCCCGGGTCACACCTCGTTCTCGTTCCGAGTGGGTCTCGAACCCGGGTCTCCTGGCATTAAACCTTATATCATGAGGTTTACCTACACAGCACCTACTCGCTGGCCTCCGTTACACTGATGTAAAATATGGTCATGCAGAATAAGGCATTAATATGTGCTTTATAATTGTTAATAAACAGCCAATATGCTTGTTTCCAAAATCTCAGCTGCATCCATGTTTTTAAATATGGATTCAAGTGTGATACCTTTTTTGTTTTTGCTCGGATATTTGGAGTTATAATTGAGTACAAACTTGACAGTACCCACACTCTTACTAAAGTGCCATTTCCCTGTACTTTTTACACCCCTGCCACGTACATAAAAATAGAGCAGCTGGAATTTGCCGAATACTTGACTACTCCGCTGATTTATCTGTCAAGCGCCGGAGCAGTCAAAATGACCCAAATGCACATCCCTGGTGTTGGCTGTGTCTCAGTCGTGGAGCTGCTGCTGTCTCCACTTGTGGTGTGATGGCTTCTCCTGTCGTATGAAGGCATAATCAGCCCTGTTCCTGGACAGCCGAGCACAGGATGGAGTTTGAATGAAGACAAGGAAATTCTTGCAAATCCCCTGCTGGCACACTTGTCTCCACATTAACCAGCTCAGCCCAGCGTATTTACCGCCAGCCCTTTAGATTCACTCACATTCTGGTGCATATTTCCGATTAACCTTTTTGAGAGCTTTTGGGACGACCAAAAATCCAGCAGCAGAATCAGTGGCCAAAAGCAGTGAGCGGCCAACGCGTGTGATATCTCTGCATGAGGTGTTTGTTCATCTGGAATGAATTATATTGGCTCTGTTAAACAGCTTTAACAGCAGTTTTTAAATGTAAAACACATTTTATGCTCGATTTTGCAATACACGTTGTTTTATTCAGCTACTTTTCTTGCAGGTATTAGAGATTGTTAGCATTCAAGCTCTGTTTAATGGCAATAAAAAGCATGACAAGGTAATTTTTTTCCCTGCAAAATTGATTGTCAAACCTTGTCAGCCAACAAGGTGCAAATAATGTTTGAATATGAATTTTGTTGTTTACAGCAAGATCTGTGATGAAGACTGCAAAACTGAACGATACAAGCAAAATGAAATCAGACAGATGAAGCTAATCTGTTTTCAAGCGTTTTGACTTTATAACATCTTGCATTGATGAATAAAATGAAATGAGATTTACTGTACACGGAACGTAGACTACCAATCAAAGGTTTTTACACACCAGCGTATTATTTATTATTAGAGCAATACATAGAATAATTTAGAATAGTTATATCAACACAATGAAAATTAAGTATGGGAATTATGTAGTGACTAAAAATGTCAGGTTGTCATATATTAACATCAGTTAATATGATAATAAAGATAATCATTTATTATTATGTATTATATAAGATATCAAAACTACTTCACCGCTTATTATTAATATTTGAAAGAATTATCCACCAAATCAAACGTCAATCAAAGCCATTAACATGCAGGGGAAATTAAATGAAATGAAATAATAAAGAATAAAATAAACAAAACAAAGCAAAACAAAACCATACAGGCCCCCATTACTGTGTGTCAAGTTCAATAAGTCTCTTTCCAAATTTTTATATTTTTAAATTTCATCTTTTCAATGCTTGGTTTATCAAAAACATTTAAAACCATCATGAACAAAGCATAGAACTGGCCATGCTTTAAAGGGTTAGTTCAGGGTGTGAACTACGGGGGAGCTAGGGGGAGCTCGGCTCCCCTTAGTACACCCAAAAATGAAAATCAGCCCATGTTTTACTCACCCTCAAAGCATCCCAGATGTATATGACTTTCTTCTTTCAGACGAATTCAATCGGAGTTATATTAAAAATTATCCTGGCTCTTCCTAGCATTTAAATATGCTTCCTAGCATATTTAAAATGTTATAAATTTTTTCTCTCACATCCGCACATGCTTACTTTAGCAAAGGACAACCAGTCTCCTCTTGGCTTACTGTATATAGAAATTAGTGCTGTCAAACGATTAATCGCGATTAATCGCATCCAAAATAAAAGTTTTTGTTTACATAATATATGTGTGTGTATATACTGTGTATATTTATTATGTGTATATATAAACACACACACATACATACAGTATATATTTTGAAAATATGTATATGTATTTACATGTTTATATTCATAAAATGTATATTATAAATAAATATATTTAATATATAAACATAACATATTTTTCTTAAATATATACATGCATGTGTTTGTATTTATATATAAATAATAAATATACACAGTACACACTCATATATTATGTAAACAAATAAACTTTCAGATGAATATTTTCACAGGGGGATTCCCTTTCCCTTTAAAAAAAGGAAGAAAAGAAATGGAACTTAAATAATAAGGCATAATAAAAAAAAAATAAATAAAAAAAAAACCTTGCCAAGATTTTTCAGAGCAGATGCACAAACAAAGGGCATGATATGTAATCCTGATCCTAGTGATTATCAATGAAGAAATGGCATGAGACACTGAATGTGTTGCCATGTTCACAGATTACATGTGGCTTGTTGTTGAGCCGCAGTAAGCAATGTTATTGTTAGTTAAGATATTGATGCTGTCAAACGATTAATCGCATCCAAAATAAAAGTTTTTGTTTACATAATATATGTGTGTGTATATACTGTGTATATTTATTATGTGTATATATAAACACACACACATACATACAGTATATATTTTGAAAATATTTACATGTATTTACATGTATATATTTATATTCATATAATTTATATTATATATAAATATATTTAATATATAAACAGCATATTTTTTTCTGAAATATATACATGCATGTGTGTGTATTTATATATACATAATAAATATACACAGCACACATATATATACTATGTAAACAAAAACTTTTATTTTGGATGCGATTAATCGCGATTAATTTTTGACAGCACTAATAGAAATCCTCCTACATTTTTCTTTACAAATTCTCGTTTTGTACTTCTAATTCGTGACCGGCATTTTGTTTTGCTGTCTCTCCTCCGCGTTCGTCACTAATCACCAGCGCTTACGCTACGCATACGTCCTATGTCATCCGCCGGAACGGCTTCCGCCTATGACAGCAGAAGTGAGAAAAAAGTGTTTTAAATATGGATATTTTTTTTACAAAAACGCATGGATTCACTACAGGAGGCCTTTATTCACCCCCTGGAGCCATATGAGGCATGTTATATTATGGATGGATGCGCTTTATTTGACTACTTTTGGACTGTTGAACAAAAACACCCACCTACTCCTATTCTATAGCTTAATATAACTCCCATTGGATTCGTCTGAAAGAAGAAAGTCATATACACCTAAAATGCTTTGAGGGTAAAACATGGGCTAATTTTCATGTTTGGGTGAACTAACCCTTTAAGCTTGATTTTAGGAGATTTTGTCCCTTCTTTTATTTGTTATTGGCCCATTTGTCTACCAAACTTATTTCAAGCATTAAAGAAGCCTTTCGGTTTTAGGATCATAAACATAAATTCAGTCAGGTCTGTCTAAACTTTTGACTGGTGGTGTATGTGCTCAGCGTGGTTTTTTTACCTAGTCAAACGGCTCGAGTGCGCATCGGTAATTACCAGCCTCAGCATTAAAAATGACATAATGAATCACCTCTGTGCTTTGGTCTACTCAAGTCTGTTGTTAGCTTGTTGGCCATAACATTAATTACATTTACATCAACTCATAACAGCCCCCGCCCCCCATCTGTGTCTGTTGTCATGGCAGTATCTCGTCTCTCAGAACCCTTTCTGTTTCACGTTGAACAATGTCGCTTTAATGACTATAATTAGTTTTGTTGTGTTTTAACTCTTGACATAACTAATTTCGCTCATTATACAGTAACATTTTTACAGTTTGATCTTTTATATTGCATGCCATGTCAATGTACCATCTCATCAAAGCTCTGCCCACATAAACACAGAATAAATAAGAGACGGGGAATATTCCACTGCTGAATTAGCACAAGATGCACTGCTGTTGAACTGTAAGGGTATCCTCCTCTGGCGTCGGTAAGCAAACCGAATTATACAGCGTGCTTCAGCCTCAGCGTTGCGTATTTCTCCCTCTACATGTTAATGTTGTCATGGTAGGTCGGCTTTAAATGTCAAGGCACATCTTGCTATTAATAGAGCTCTAGTTTTACAGTTAACATCTGGGTCACGGTGAGGTTTTTTTTCTTTCCTAACAGCAGTTAATTCACGTGTACCCGTCAAAATCCAGTTCGTGTTTTTGACAAGCCACTTTGCGCTACGCAAATTTGAATAGATAGACTCTAATAACAGCTTCTGAATTAACACTGATTCCTGCCGCCAGCAGAAACAAGGCTCATGTGCCAGAATAATAACAGTACCATTCCAATCAGAGCCTCCATACTGTGATGGAAACACACACATAGCAAACAAACAATTTAATGTACAATGGGCTCAAAATCAACCGTCACTGTAAGTATAGACTTCACTGCATTGATTTGTAGGCTGTAAAAAATGGCATAGTTGTTGTTAATTACCCCAGATGAACCGAAGTGGCATTGCACACTTAATTCATAAGACTGACAAAGCATGACGCATCCCAGTCTTCATCTTCAAAGGGGCAACATGCATGAAAAAAAAAACAGCGCCAGGTGAAGCTGACCTACGGATGAACTGAGAAATGATATAAAGCTTGTTGTGTAGAATTTATCTAAGGAAATATCGGTTAGATTCTTGCCAGTGTATATAACGAGGACACCCTTAATTAGCAGTGTCACACTGTTTATGCTGCGAGGTGTGTGAAGCCTTCAATTGGCCTTGTTGTTATGCTTCTATAGTCATTTTAATATTCTTTTAAGCATGCTTAATTGCAAGTGAGAAACACTGTGCACCGACATCTAATGAATGTTCACTTTTCTGCCTGTTAGTTTTTGAATATTTCATTTTTTTAATATATATTCTAGAAGGTGTTGATCATCAACTCTATATGTTTTCCATTGCAGCACCACGTCTAAAGAGAGTAGCTACATTAATTAATTAATGCTTTTCTCTATTTTCAGGTCTGCTTGTTAAAATAAATATGTACTCTAACTTAATTTGCACAAAAACCTTAGAGATAAGTATTTTAATTGGCAGAAGGAAGTGTTTAACCTTAAGAAATTGTAAAGTGTCCACCCAGGTGGTCAAACTAAATATATATATCTCTTTATTTTATAGGTTTGCTATTTTTTGCAACCCTGTTACCAAAGATGGTGTATTTCCAAATGCAGTTTAAAACCCCGATTTGTGTTAGTATTTTAACATAGAAATGAAATACTACTACTACTTCTAATAATAATAACAATACTTTTAATTGTAATAATTCTTGCAGCCAATAATACAATTTGCAAAGAAATTGAGAAAATGGAATGAGATGATTTATTGTCATGCTGTTGAGCGGCTCCAATGATGTCACTTCCTGGGTGTCAAAGTTTTATGAAATATGTTCATAAAATGTTAATAAATATGTATGTTTGTTTGTTTGTTTGTTTGTAATAAGTACAAACCATGCTGTAGCACTGGTAAATATTGTTCTGGGTAAATGAGTAAATATATATATATATTTTTTGTTACAAGTACACTTTAGACATTCTACTAACTATAAGTAACTAACTACATGTCAACTAGCAGTCATTAGAGTATTAGTAGACTGTTAATATGTTAATCAACTTATTCTGCTAACCCTAACCTAACAGTCTACTAATTCTCTAAGCTGACATGTAGTTATATATATATATATATATATTTGTAAAGTTTATTATTTATTTACTTATTGTCTAAAGAGGACAATATTGGGAAAAAAATTTAACCCCAAATATGTTAAATTGAAAAAAAAAAAAGTAATGTAAAAATGTGTCACTGTTGTATGGCCAGTGTGGTGGGGAGACAATATCACCAGTTTAAACACATCTGCTACTTTTTATGCTCTAGATAACTGTTAGATAACACTTTATCTTTAGATATCAAATTGTTCTCTTTCAAATAGAAATCGTTTTCTAAAGAAAATAAGTTTTGTGCTTTTTAAAAAAAAATAATAATAATGGGACATATTGGGAGAGTTCCAAATAGTCCTGCAAAGTGGTTTCAAGAATTATACCAGTGTTGGAAGGGCAGGCTCATTTCTAAGAAGAAATTTCACCAAAAAAAGGCCCCTCTATTTAATACCTCTGAACCGTCGCATTCATCAGAAACCCTTTCAGTGCTCAGGGCAGATTGGCTTTCAGTGCGGCAGGAGTCTCGCCGTTCTGAATGCCTGACTGTATTTGCATAGCGAAGGATTATGGAGGGCCGACAGAATGGCCCCTGCGGTTTCTGAAAGGGTCCCTGGAGAAATGTGGAGCGATTAGCTACTTTAAATATCCTGCTGAGGGACTGTCTTTTGGTATTAGGTCCACTGTGGATCATTAAGATGATGAGCTCAGAGGGTCAGTTTTATTTAACAAACGTTAGCCCTTCCAATCCTGTGCTTCAGAACACGAACGCGACATATGGGAGGAAAATTGTTGTTTTCGTTATGTAAGTATAACAGGAGGAAGCTGAGAGAAATGTGTTTGGGGAAGTTGTGAGGAGCGTGGAGTCCTGCCCGCGGTGCTGGAAAGGTCTGTGTGTGGAGTTTATTCCAGAACTGTGTGTCTGTATTCTTCTGTTCGGATGATAGAGTGCCTACACTTCACAGGAAGTAGATTCCCTCTCAGACTGCAGCGATGGAGGCTTATGACAGCGGCGGTAAGACACAATAAGAAGCGAGTACACCTCTTCGCACCTGCTTAAAGTGCTCGATCAGCAGAAACCAAGCATGTGAGCTGTTAGGAATGAGAGAAAATTAAAGAAGGCTTCGCCGTCGCAGTCACAAATGTGAAAATTTGAGCGGATTTTCGAAGGCGTTGTAATTATTAGTGGTTCTTGCTAAGGCGGACGATGCATGATGCATCAATATTCAGCAGCTATTTAAAGAGAGGTGTGCTATTACTTTTTTGGAAAATTGTATGAATATCATAGTAATAATATTCATACATTGGAACATTGTATATGAATATTATAGAGACTTGGGAATTGGGCCTTAAAGGGTTAGTTCAGCCAAAAATGAAAAGTAGGCCATAAATTACTCACCTTCAAGTCATCCTAGGTGTATATGACTTTCTTCTTTCAGACGAATCCAGTCGGAATTATATAAAAAATAGTCTTTGATCTTTCAAGCTTGGAGGGGCGCTTTTTATTTAACTTCTTTTGGACTGAAGCACTGCAACACCCGCTGAGTGGCATTAAACAGCTTGAAAGATCAAAGACAATTTTTAATATAACTCCGACTGGATTCGTCTGAAAGAAGAAAGTCATATACACCTAGGATGACTTGAGGGTGAGTAATTTATGGCCTACTTTTCATTTTTGGGTGAACTAACCCTTTAACCATCCAAGAAACAGCAACATGATGAAATCTGTTCAGAACACCAATGCCCTGGCAAACACTTATGGCATCATCATAAATGCAAAGATAATTTTCAAATTTGTGTGACAATAGTGCATTCATTGGTTCTAGTGGTATTATTGCATTTGAATTATAATTAACAAATAGAATCCCTGAAGTATTTCTGGAAACATTTCCCAGTGTAATCCTCGAATATGGTTTGATGGTTTCACTTTGATCAACTTGTCCAGCATTCATTCTTGTTGTGCCGGAGTTTGTAATTTTCAGCATGTTCAGCATGAAGCACTTAGCTTCCACAATTGCATGCATTCAATTACATGACAGACTGAGCATGTATTCGTGGGATGAGGAAAACGCGCATGAATGCATAATCCTGGAAATATACAAGCTGTGACATGTTTGTTAAGTCAGAATGGGTGTTGGCTCCAAACAGCCATTCAATTTGCAGCATTTCACAGACAATAAGACAAACAGCCTTTGTAGTATTAAAGTATGCCATGGTGTGATATGTTAAGCAGTTTACCATATTCAGAATCAGTCATCAGTCAGATAAGCCGAGACTCTCTCCCAAAGGCCCAATATTTACAGTCAACATTTTTCATGCGGCAAAGTTTAAAGGGTTCTGTCTTCCTGTCAGAAATCTCGGCTCTCTGTGTATTTTATGCAACACACCAGCCCTGGTTCTAGACTGTCTAAAATGGGCAGGCCACTGATAAATGTAGTGTGTGTGAGGGGAGGGAACACGAGCGATGAAACTGGGTCTATTAAAATAGTTCAATAAATGCATATACTTGTATAACAGCAGTTTGAATATAAAGTAAAATCATGCTCTGCAATACAAACTTGAACACATTTAATTCCAATTACATGAATTATATTACATGAATCAACTATATATATATATAAACAGAATCTCTCAATCTCAATCATCATCTGAAAAAAAAAAATCAACAATACAAATTATATGTATGCATTATTCACAGCTCATCACATTCTAAACAAAAGTGTTGCGACAATAACAAAACACTTTCACACTTCCTTCCTCCTCTTGGTTTATAAATTATTCACATTTCACAGAAAATAAGGGGAAATAAATTGACATTTAGCAGTTAAATTATATTTTCATGACTGGTAACATGATGTCACTTGTTTCGCAAAGTGAAAAAAGAAGAAAAAAAAAAAAAACCCATTTAAATGTATTAATTTCCACCCTGAACCCGAGTATATGTCTGCTCACAAGATGCATAACAATACTGTTATGGCTCGACCATTAAAAAAAGGTACCATAAAGTACTGTAGTGCCATTTTTTTTAAATCATTTTTAATCATATTTCTTAAACTACCCTAGAGACAACCATGTAAATGCTATGGTACATGACTACGGCAAGCCGCACAGTGAAGCACTATGATATTAATATCTGATACTGAAGTGAAGACAGTCTGTGCACATCTCTAGATCTCTCTCTCTCTCTCTTTTTCTTTTGGGACTGGACTATGCTGTTCTTTTTCCTTGATGCACAGCCAAAACCAAAGCTGGGCTCCAGTAATGCATGGAAAGGCTGTGTCCCCAGTCACAGTGCTTCTGGATGGAGACCGGCTATTTCCATTTAAAGGAATATTGCAGTCCCTTTGATGAAATATAGACAAGCGATATGCACGAAGCCTTTGCACACAGGTTTTTATAATTCATTTTTGTTTCATTTTTCCAGAATTTTTCAAATTTGCTTTGCACACTAAACTGTCATTATTCATGATTAATATGCTTTTCTGTAGCGCTCAAAGCAATATTAATCCAAAATTTTACAAACTCTATAATTGCTTATTAAATGTAAATGTAGTCCTGAGGGGTTTCACTTTCAGCTTGTTTGACACCCACAATACAGTATATGGAGTATGGAAACGTGTACAACTTTATAACTGGATGAAGTGAATTTATTTTTTGTTATTATTTTGGTAAAATGACCGGTTGATTATACAATATCCTGCTTATTACACTGATCCTTATAGTCTCACATAAAAAAAATAATAATAATAATGTATTGTACTGTATAGTATGTGAGAAGAAAGTGTGAAGAAATATGCAAGACATGAAATCAGTTGAGAGGAAGTCAGCTACACATTAGCGGTCAAACATTTAACTGCAAAACGCCTCATTTGACCAATAAGAATCAAATGTTCCATAGAGCTGTGTCATAATCAGCTGGCAAACTTCCCTCACTTGACCCATTTCCAGAAATAAAAGCAATCACCACATTTTGAATGAATTTGTAACATGTGACTTTTACTGTAAATCGAGGATTTCTACTGTTAATAAAATGGCCAGCTGTTGTCTTACTCTGGTGCCCAATAAGATGAACAAACCACAGCTGTGTGTCTTCAGAGCTGATAATCACATCTGGATCACCCATCAAGTTCTTATCTTAACCAGCGGCATCTAAACGTGGATTCAGCCTAAAGGCAGCCAAGTGGGTGATGCCTGTCTAGCTTCCCATTAAGACCCTGAGAATGAGTGATGTGTCGTGACAAATGTAGAGAACTCTCTTTATCCTAATTCAATCGTGTGTCGCATGGACACGTTGTAATACGTTGTTTGTTATTTCACATTATAGATGTGATAGATGGAGGGTATGAGTATAGGCTGGAGAGCATGTGCACATGCACAAACTCAGTGCTGTGAGCCTCTGAAAAGCCTCTTGTAGACTCAGCGGTGTGTCTGCATGTTGGCTTTATTACCGGCAGCAAGGCCAACCACATGAGGCGATCAATATTTTCTGTTTTTCTGCATTTCTGTATTTTTCCCATGGTGAAAATACGACAGGTGTTTGAAAGGATAGATCACCTAAAAATGGAAATCCTGTCATCATGTACTCGCCCTCATGCCAATGTAATGTCTGACTTTCTTCTGTGGAGCACTAAAGATGATGTTATTAGAATGTTTAAGCAGATTTTGCGATTGAAGTGAATGGGGATGGACATGAGCTCCAAAAATGGCAGAAAAGCACCATTTACGTTTGACAAAAAAAGTGCATACCACTAAAGAGCTATATTTCAAATCAAAAGTGCAAATTGTTTTTTGTTTTTTTTGGCTGCGAGGAAGATTTTCTGTAAATAATAACTTCCTCACACAAAGATACCCTATAGTGTCAGAAGGCTTGTATACAAATCACGGACTACTGTTATAGTAATTGCATGGTGCTTATTTGTAATTTTTGGGGTTTGACATTGTGTCTTCTTTTACTACCACTGCATGTGAATGAACAGCAGGAATATTCTGTCTAAAATCTCTCTGTGTGATCCACTGAAGACAGAAAAAAATAATAAACAGATGACAGATTTTCTTTTTATGGGTGAACTATTCCTTTGGAGCCTGGGGAGCCCCAGAGGACCACAAGAGAGTACTAGGTGGTCTGTAAAAAAATGTAAAAGTTTTATAAATTTAAAAATGTATCAAACATTAATAATAATAATAATGGTGATGATTTTCATCAAGTTTTTATTGTTGGAAATTATTAAATTAATTACAATTAAAAAGGGGTCATGAACTGCCTTTTTTAATTATTTTTATAATGTTATCAAGATTTCATCATAATTTAGAAGTAATAAGCTGTTTTCTGTCCTGTTTTTGACCCCCTCCCTCATCAGAGCGCTCTGTTTGAATAGGCGTGGTGGATTGTCGACTCAGAAGTAAACGCCCACTGCTATGATTGGCTAATAGTTGTGTATGTTTGACAACATACATCCTTAAAAGATGGACGCATAAATACTCAGTGCGTATCAAACGATCAGTAATAACAGACAAAGCAATAGCGTAATCAGCGTAATAAGAACAGTTACTCACACTTGTGTTGTGACATTACTGTCGGATCCAATATAGTCGGCACAGCATTGTCTTTTAGTTTCAATCTTTCTGACAATCCCGCATCGAAATAACGAGAACGTTTTGAGTTCTGAAACTTACAGACTTACTTTTTTATAGTACAATTACCTCTTATATGTCAAAAGATCAAAGGAATTTTGATTTCTCAGTTAATGACCCCTTTAAGCTTTTCATCTTTTTTATTCAGGTTTATGTGACTACACATACAATTGTTCTCTTTTTTTTGAAAAACTCAACTTTGAAGAAGAACATTTATTAGAATTACAGCTCTGAATCACATTCTCATAATTCCGTAAATGTAGCACATATGCGTAGCTGTTAGCATTAGCAGTATGTTCAGTTAAGAGTCAGTGAAATTAATGTATTTACATTATATTTGATGCCTAATAGCTTTGATTTCCATTGAATGAACATTTTGCTTCCCGTGCGAGTGTTTCATTAGTTGTAGGATGACAGGGATTCCCGACAGTTAACCTCATCATGCACAGTGTGTGACGAAACAAGACTATAACAGTAAACCTCCCTGTGGTGTGAATGACGGTCGTTGTGGAAGTGTGAATCAGGGCAAGGTTGCCAGGATGAAGACGTTCAAAGTCACCGCATCACATCACTGCTCTTGTGCGAGTGACACTGCTCAGCTCGACGCGAGATGTGTTGCATTGCTCACGGTACACTCTAAAAAATGCTGGGTTGTTTCAACCCAACTTTGGGTCAAATATGGACTAACCCAACTTTTGGGTTAAAAATTTAATGTAAAAATTTAACCCAACGGTTGGGTTAGTCCATATTTGACCCAAAGTTAGGTTGAAACAACCCAGCATTTTTTAGAGTGTAGCTGTCACTCACGTCTGCTCAAATCACCAGCTCTCGCTGGAAATGAATGACTTCTGATCGCTTTGCCTCTGCAAAGCGCTGTCGGTGCAAACGCACCATTAGACTTACTGAATTTAAAACGTACTGGGAAGTTGTTTCTGTTGATGTTATTCTTTTTGTTATTCTCTGCACATTTCATATCACATATTCAGGCGTTCTATTATACAGTCCTCATTGTCCTGTGGTGTTATCACACAACACACAGTCAGGGTCTCATCTGTTATCTTGTGCACCTTCATGTGTGATTTTATGTTGAGTTGATAGTTTTGGAGCCTCAGGTCATGCCCATTTGAACCAGGAAACCAAGGTTTTTTTCCCCCTTAGGCGTTGTCTTCTGCAGCCCTTTCCATTTTATTTTCAGGTGGAGATACAGGTTGTGCCATCATGTTTCAGTCTTTAGTAATTACTCTTTTACTTGAAATACATCATGTTTAGGCACAAATCTATTACAGAGCTGATTTAGCATGGGTGTAGGTCTGATGTGCTGCAAATCCTGTCTTGTTGTGAGTTTTTTACCTACTTCCATGTTAGAATGTGACTTAATATGATATATTTATCTATAGTTTTAGTTTCAGGATAATGTTGACGACAGCTCTGCATATTCTGTGCTGTGTTTCCCACAGAGGGTGTTAAGATGGTGACCATGTATTATGCAGTGTAATATGTGCTGGCTGCTGACAATGAGTCCCAATGCACACTCCCATAATGGTCATAATTCACACTATCAGGGACGGAGATTCACAAGTCTCGACAGTGAGGTGTGCAATAAAGTTTAATGTAGAAGAATACTAATCAAATCTACAACAGAAACATCTGGCTGCCGATTATTAGTCATTCTTCAATAGCCAGTATTACATTACCTACTACAAGATGTATTCTTATTGAAGAACCGTACAATACAAATCATGTTATCCTGCATTTTTATAGGAATTTAGCAAAACAGCGTATGGCCAGTTATCGGAGTGTCTATTTACACTATGTGCAAATTGCCCACCTTGTTGGCAGAGGCTATTTACACTAACTCCGCCCATCAATGTGTGATTGGGCTAGACAACATTACAAAAGACGCCCACAAGACATCAGTTCCAGTGGTGTCTCTAGTGAGGTGTGTTCCTTTTGACGTGATCGACCCGAGATCGAACCCGCCTTTTGCCGAAATGTTTTTCTTCCTTTTCAGATCTCATCTCACATCGGAAAGGCATTTATTTTCAATAAAAATGAAGGAAATAATCAAAAAGTTGAAAATGAAGTATCGGGTTAAGGGGGTGTAGGGAGGACTTTATTGTCCCAATGCATCCATTTAATAATCTGAATGAAAATTATAATTTAAACTCAATACGTTATTATTACATACTGTTTTAAAATGTACTACAATACTGAGGTGCAGATAATTGCCACTATTTGCAGTAAGTAGTATAAATAGCAGAAAATCTTGCTATTATAACATAGCGTAAATAGAATCTATAGCTATTTACACTTAGTGCATATAGCCTCTGCCTGTATATATATTGCACAACCATCTTATGGTTTTAACATCAAACAAACAATGGTAAAAATGTATTTTAAGGTCCAATTTTCACTATTAACAAACCATTAATTAAGACTTTTACATTTACATTTAGTCATTTAGCAGATGCTTTTATCCACAGCGATTTACAAACGAGGACAATGGAAACAATCAAAATCAACAAAATCAACTTAAGTTGCTGATTATTAATAGTTAGTAAGGTAGTTGTTATGTTTAGGTATTGGGTAGGATTAGGGATGTAGAATATGGTCATGCAGAATATGTGCTTTATAAGTACTAATAAAAAGCCAATATGCTAATGCTAATAATGCTAATAAACAAGTAGTTAATAGTGAGAATTGGTCCCTATACTAATGTGTTATCCAAACAATATATCTCTCGTTCACAGTGATAACAAATTTGTTTAAAGTTATAAATTGCAAGTTAAAAAAAAATGATCGCACAAGTTATATTTATATAACTTATATTATATAAGTTATATTGATAAGTTAACTCTACTTTCTGGAATACGGCCTGGAGAATGCTATCTGTCATTGATCTCAGTGGCTCAGGTACCATGTGACTAAGGGCATGAAGGAATGAGACTTTAAGGTGTGTTGTCATTACAAAGTGGAAAAGCAACTGGCAAATAAAAGGACAGGCAGCTGAGAATGCACAATGTTTGCAAGGCTGTTAAGTGTTAGCTATTTTGTAGCTACACATACAAAATACATAACCATAACCATGCTGCTGTGTACAGTATAGACACTAATATGTGAGTATGTGAGTCCCTGAATGTGAGCCCTCTGCACTCCCATGAAAGTGATGTGGAGTGTGACAAAATAAGAGGGGAGGGTCTCATTGAAATCCAGCCACAAGTGTTCACAGGAGACGCATTTGAAACGCATGTTCATATCGGGTGGAAACAGTAATGCGTCTTGGCGGAACACTTGTGATTAGGTCAACAAAATCGCATTTTAATATCAACTGGAAACAGGGTCTCAGGTGTTGGACGCTGCCTGGTTTCACCACATCAGGGACAATGAACTTGTATGTTTTAGACAAGTGGGAACTTTAATGTGGAGAGAAGGGGTTGGTAGTTGGCCGGGATTGACCTGGCTGATCGTAAGCAGGAGCTTGGCTGAATTATTCATGAACTAGGCTTTTACATTTTCATAAAAAGCTGAATGGTGCTTGCCTATTCAAAAGTGATTTGAGGAGTTTCTATAATGTTCTATAATGTTTGGTGGGGTAGGGTGGGGGCTCCAACAATTTAAACGTATCATAAAAGTGCAAGACAGTACAATACAATACAATAGTTTTGTGTGAGAAACTAAATGAAATGTAAACTCTTATTTGCTCAAAATAATGATTTTATACTTCCAACATGCCTACTGTATATTCAAATGCATTGTTTAAAGATGCATTGTAACAGGTTTAACATCCGTGACATCAAATGTTGCTATCATAGCCAATCATCATGGATGAACATTGCATGGTGCATCTTGACCAAGTGTATCTACATTAAGTGTACAAGAATTCATTTCTTTAAATACGCCTGCTGGAGGGAAAAATATCAATTCTGTTTAGTTCCCAAATCAATTGTTAAAATCACTTCTCAGTCGACTAGTAACTGAACAGGACAAGTCATGAGTTTGAGAAAACAGTATGTTTAAAGTCTGCCAAGATTGGGCCGGACAATTCCTCCGCTTCAGTGGGCGTCTCTTCTCTCTGGAGATCAGCTGTACCGTCCACAGGCACCAGTCGATTACAGGCAGCAGTAAGTGTGTGTGGATGATGAGGTGGAGGATGAAGAACTTCCTGCAAGGCTTTGTGCAAATCAGCCCAAGTTTGGATAGGAGTTGTGAAGTGATAAGTGCACCTCCAGGAAGATTCATATTGCCTCTCGTCTGGTGGATACTGCTCCACTAGATACATTATAAATCATTTACAGAGTCATTTTGGAATGCAATATCCGCTACTAAACTCCGGCTTTTCTCCTTGTTATTATTCCAAACCCTCCGAGGGATGGAGGTCTGAGGGTCTTAAGCTTTAAAAATTGAAAATTGATCAGTAGTTGAGCAGGGAAGAGTTTCTCTCCGCTGGGGACGACCCTCCTCATCATTAGCATTTACAGTGTTAGCACAGGCACCCGCGAGCCACTTACAAATACCAGCTTTCTAGAGATGGGGACAGGGGACCTGTGCCTGAAAAATCTTTTATTTAACACATTTCTGTCAAATTTGGACAGAGATGTTGTTATTTTGTCTTGATGGGAAACAGTATGTTTTATTTACTGATTGAGTAGCTCTCAACTGGATTTGCTTTAGGCCATAAACATGGTACCAAAATAGTTTATTGTACAAAAGAAATAAAATGACCTTAAAAATCAAACGTTTAAATGCATAAATATTACTAAGAACACTATCAGCTTAACAGTAACAAGTCCATTGCCTAGTAATTAGTTCAAGATTTTCTTTGTTTTTTAAATATTTGGTTGGTACAAATGTAGTCTGGGTTTTATTTTTCTATACCTTGCACAGATTTGTTTGTGGAACTTGAAGATGAGAGAATGTCACAGTCTGGCTGCGTCCGAAAGCTTAGGCAGCTGACTTGTTGCCTCGCTGCCTTATCAGGCAATGACTTTAGAGGCAGCGTTTGTGCACGAAGAAGGTACCTCACAAAACTGATTTCAGACAGACTTCTGCGGCAGCATGCCGTGTCTGTGTACACCATTTCCGTTCCTCATCTTGACTTGATCTGCCATGAAGTCTTTCCATCAACTCTTCCCTTCCATGCCACTGTTATGGGTTCCTCTTTTGTGTTGTTCAAGAAGGCAAACCAAAAAGAAAGAAAGAAAGAAAGAAAGAAAGAAAGCTAGAAGAAAGCAATCAAGGAGAAAATAATCTTTTTAATGTAAGAGCTCAGATTCTAATCTGACATGAAGTTTTGATGTAATGATCTTGGTGCACCTCCCTCTCCTCACTGTCTTGACTGTTCTGGGGGATTAGCGAGCCGAGATTTGCTTGCTTGATGCCAGAATGAGCCTTTTGTAGAGTTGCAAAAATGTTCTGGAACACAAGAGGCCTGTGGCATCAGTCCTAACCATGTAAGACCCTTTACTGTCCCACTTTCTTCTGTTAACATTCAAAGCCTGTCTCCAGGAACTTAAGATCTTTAAACGAATTTGGTGATCAAGTTGAACGTTTGCATTCGCAAATATCTCCCCAGCACAAAGAGCATTTCTTACAAACTCTTACAGATTTGAAAGCAAAAGCGCAAGCTCTGTTCCAAAACCCAGTGAGCTGCCATCTAAGGACGCGTACACGCTTGAGAAGGCTAGAAGGCTTTGAAGGAAAGCGGAGACTTTGACGCTACGAATGCGTAAAGTTCATTATGAGGGCATGCAAAGAGCCGTATCAGTTTGTGTGCGCATGCACAGAAAAATACTACTGTACCTGAAATCGATGCCTGGGTCACATTATGTAGCAGCAAAGATGCTGTTTGTCATTGCTTAAAATTTGCATTTGCAGATTCCATCCCAGCTCAAAGATAAAACTCTCAAAAAAGATGTTTTCAATTGGTGCTAGCTGTAGCAGGATTACCAAGTGCTGTTTATGTATCCATCGCTGCCAGTTGCCTGAGGCTTGGTTAGCTACATTTTTATTATAGTTTTGTAGCCAAGCTAAACAAAACTCTTAAAAGACAATGATTACAGCATCTCCCAAAAAGTGGGGTGGATTAAAAAGGATGACATAAAAATGGTTGCTAAACCCCCTATCCTTACTGAAATACAGCACACAACGTAAGCACACAAACAACACTCCTCACATTAAGCTCATGGGAGACTTGACAATTGATTTCAATTGAGTTTAACATTAGCAAGTTGCTAAACTAATGACACGGTAGTACTCTAATAAGCAGAATAAGGCATAGTAGACACAAATATTGGAGTCCACCATTTTTCAGTGAGCTCAGTGCAGTGCATTCTGGGATTGCCTTCACTTTGTAGGATAAATGCATTGCTGCATTTTAGAGATTTGAGATATCCAAAAAGCCAGCATAATGTTACTGCCTACCTTTTGGAACCAACAGACCTCTGATGCATGCGGTAAAATGCTGTCCGGGTAGTGCGCTATGTTTTGGAACAGATCCAATTGTGTCATCGAAAGCTGCATAAGCTTTTTGTTGCTAAAATTAATCTGAAGGCAAAAAAACTTCCAAGGTTGTAGAGCACACTTCTATGCATCTGTTGTCAAGGCACGTTTTGGTGCGTCGTGCAACAGAGCCATGCATTTCTCACGCAAAACCTGGAGTGATGCAACGGTGCAGAAGATGTGAGGAGGAAGAGTTTATTTTGTGCTTGTAAAGGGTTTTATATAGCAGTGCATGTGAAACTAGGCTTCCTGTGTTCCAGGGTGCAGCAAATCAATTCCACCTGTTTTGGAATATTTTCTGCCTAAAAGACAAAGCACCCCAGCTAACGCTCTGGACAGGTTCTCTTTGTTGTTCTTGTGGGGAGGGGGAGTGACGATGTTGCATGTTCTCCTCAAACGTTTCTTCCAGAGCCTTCTGTTATTTTGTAGTCTTCTATTCATTTTACAGTCAAAAGAATATCCAAGGAATGTGCCAGAAAACCCAACAAGAAAATATGTAGAAAAGGAGGTATGTAACAAGCCAACATTGGAGCGATATACAGAGAAGAGAGCGACTGGTACGTCCTCTCTCGTACCCACGGGATATCACCGACAACTACAGAATCTTGTGTGCAGAGCAATGTTAAAAATGGCTGTATATTTTTTTCAACATAGGGTTTTTTTTTTTTTTGTGAATATGTGCTATTTCAAATTGCTATACAGTGTGTATGTACACAACCTCCTGTTTTCACATGTTCAACCCTGTTATGTTCAACAACTTAAAAAATTACACAGGCTAAAAAAAAAAAAAATTTTGATCACTAACAAATATGCTTGCACCATGTCAAACCATTGAACAATATGACTTTTTTTGACCATGGAGAGTTTATACTATTATATTTAAATGGACAAGTATCATAGCAGAACAGGGTTGAATGGAAAGTTCAGGGGGGGTGGGATAATTCAGCATTTAAACAGAAAATTACAACAACAAAAAAAGTTTCTAGATATGATATGATAGTAAATGATTCATAGATAATGAAAACACAATTTATTATTATTATTATTATTATTATTAAGTACAACACAAAATGTATATGCAGTGTTGATGAATGGACAAGCAATTTGGCTCATATTTAGTGTGTTTTTTTATTATTATTTATTTTGGCATTACACACAGAGTTAAGAGTTACAGAGTTAAGTCTCCAAAATAATCAATTACTATGGCTTATTACTGTTAAATATATCTGTAGTAAGTCATTGGGACACACACAGCACACAATGATACAGTTTCCTGACAATGACCTATATATACATTATATAAACAATGCTGAACTCCTGTTTTAATTGACAGCTCATCCAATTTATTGAGCGTTGTGTCACTGATGTCATAACGCAAAGCATCATACATAAGATATGAGTCACTGATGTCATACAGCTTGATATGTGTCAGAAGAACATGTAATATCTTATGACACAAGTGACCGTGAGTGCTCCTGCAGTTACAATATGGAGTCTGTCATTACAGAAACCTCAGCACCAATGTCAAAATCAGTGTATTGTTTTAAAAAGCAACAGCCACAATGATAGTTACAACAAGTGTAATGTGTTTAGACTAGTAACGAACATAGAAGAAGAAGATACAGACTAAAAGTAAGAAAATTCCAATTAGTATTCCATTAAGACTTTGGATGCTACACTGAAATAGGTTTTTGCTTCATTATTTATCTATTTAAGGTGGAAGTTTTTATAGTGATAAAAACAATGCTTCTGTGACAGCAAAAGGTTAATTGATTATGGGACTCAGAAAGCTTCTTTGTCAACACATCAGCTATAATTATGCAATAATAATTATAACCTTAAAAATACCACCATCAAACATACTATTCAGTGGCTGAGTAAACACTTTAACGCAGTGAATGGTATTAATAATGACATCAGCTGAATTTGGTGATCCATTCTCATTGGAATTTATTGAATTGCATTGAATTTCATTAAAGAGTTTAAAACAGCTTAAGCTGTAAAGGCAGCATCTGTGACTTTCTGTCAATAACAGCAAAATAATTTAGACTCACCCCTCTGCTTAAAAAACTTTTTTATTATTATTTTTATAAGAAATAGCATGATAGCTTATACAGAAATGAATTAACATTAGAAGTCATGGTGGAAGTGTACACAAACATTTTAAAAGCCTGTATTTTTGTCAAAACCCTTCATTCTTCTATAATGTGGAGATGTTGTTTTAGTGGTGGGACCTGCTACCTCTAGATGGATGAACTTCTGATGTTATTTCTGTAAACAAGCACTTTACAGATTGTGTGTGTTGTGTGAAAGTTGGATAGGTTTGCACAGACAGGCTTTGTAAGTGATTTTTAGACAAATTAGTCTCATGTTAACGTGCTGTATCATGTTTGGGTTTTGTGGCTGCACCTTTGAAACAGTGTGTCTGTGTAACATCATCAGCGCAGTCACTTTCCCATAGAGACCTCAATCATAAGATATGTATCTGCTTTTATGAACTGAAAGATGAGTCTAAATGATTTTCATGTCACAGATGCTGTCTTGCCTGGCACTGGTGCTTTTATTACATTCCTTAATGATAGCATTTTTGGGAGATTCATTCCCATTACGGTGATGTTTATTAAAGGGGTCATATGATGCGATTTCAAGTTCTCCTTTCTCTTTGGAGTGTTACAAGCTGTTCGTGAATAGATAAGATCCCTAAAGTTGCAAAGACGTTGTATTTACAACACTGTTCCAGAACAGTTCAAACCAAATATTCAGATGTGTGCAACGCATTTTACGGAGGACGAGGACTGTTTAGAGTAGCCTACAATGCCGGTGTTCGGGTGAATTCAGTTCCCGTTTCCCCTTCGGTGCGCATGCTGACCATAGTCTATGATGCCGACAAATAATGCTGACTCACAGCCTGTAAGTACGTTTTCATATTTAAAGGATTTGCCACACCCCTTTAAAGCACGCTCTAAGAGGAACAACCTTAAGAGCAACCTTCTCTAACTACTCAATTTGTATTTTATCTCAGTTTATATTGTCTATGCATGTTTTTTTTTTTTATCTTTAATAATGGAACTGAGATGTTTCCCACAAAATGTTTGCTTACAGGGACCCAAAACTAGTGAATAACAAGCAGCTGAAGAAACACACACACACACACACAAAAGTGTGTTATTATGACAGTATACTAATGTTATCTGGCAGTAATTTGTGCATTAGTACTTGCATTTAGTACACTTAAACTGAGATACTTTTGGATAGCGACATTATTATTATAATGAAATAATGCTACTCTGAAATTAAAAACATGTTCAAAACATGTTCAAGGTCCACTCACAATGTTTTGTTTGTGTTGCACTGCTCGATGAGCGTTTTGCAAATTCAACTGATATAGAAATGCACTAGAAATATACATTAAGCTATTATAGTATTATATACTATATATAGTATTAGTATTATAGTATATTTATTCCACAATCCAATTTTCCCCAGAACATCTTTGGACAGTTACAAAGAGAAAGAAAGTCGTATTCACTTATAAAACAAAAATATATGGGAATATACTAGAAAATAGAATGCAATAATTTCCATATATGGGAAACTAGTGCTTATATTGTCAATGTACTACAACATACTGTATGCATTGATCGTGTATTTGATACATATAAAAAATATATAGCAATGAATGCAAAACTGCACTACATTTATATAAGGAAATATAATATATTTGCTTAAGGTTTCAGCTGGTCATGTGATCTCAACATGGCTGCTCTCATGAGATGCACTGGAGTGTTCATCTTCATTTTAAACAAAATGTTTTATCCGTAGGTGCGAAAGCTTACAAAAGTAGCAAAATAACATGCAATATCTGTCACATTTGTAGAAGGGGTGTCTGGAAAATAATGGCATTGTGTTCCCTGGAAATCAGAGAATGGAGACAGGCAGCACGAAACACGCTACCGTGATCTTGTTACGAGAAAAGTAAATAACAGCTAAGCATCAAAACCAATGTCTTTACACAGCAGCAGCTGCTGCTGAACTATTAACAATTGCGTTCAGGGGAAAACTACAGTTTGGAACAAATTTGCAGTGAGTTTGCGCTGTCGGTTAAATGATCTATGTGGTGTGAAGGAAAGTCTTAAGGGAACGAGCCCTCCCCGGAGGAGCCGTCTGTCTGTATATGGGTCAGGAACGAGAGCAGCTAGCATTTATTTCCTTTACTAGATGCTTAATATACTTAGATTTGCTGAATCTACAAATATTATTGCTGATAGCTTAAATTAACATTAAAGAAGCCCTTCTGAATGCTGGTTTTGTTTTCAGTAAACGAGTGGCTGCATTAAATGAGAGTCTCTATTTCAATTTGATTATCTTAATAGCACGTAATATATTAACATAACAGCGGTTGAAGTTTTGAACTTGGCAAACGCAAACATAAAACATTTGCATTAGAAAGCACGATTCCCAACTCTAAAATTAGAGTTTTAGTTTTTGGAGTGCAATCTTTTTGATCACACCAAAAAAATAATAAAACCTATTAGTCTCAACGTGCAGCAACATGAAATCTTATGTAAATTCCGGCAAATTTGCATAACATAAAATCATCAGTAACGGTTGCCAGGCAACAGTACGCTTGTGCTCTAAGAGCCTGTTGATGGTCTATCCACTCTGTCGAGCTGTTTCAATCCAATTTGCCCTAGGGATTTACAAAAGAAAAATGTATCAAGACATGTTAGGTAGAAAACCTGAAAATGTGACACAGAATAGAGGTACTTTCAGGCTGAATGACACACACGTCACACACACACACACCTGTATGAAAGGTGTTACAGTGAGTGAACACATTAAAGTCCATGTAGTTGTTCTTCTGGGGAGCATTAGCACGCACAAACACTTCAATCCATTACCAGAAGGTTGATTTGTTAAGAGCTTTTGAAGGATGCAAAAAAGCAAGAGTAAATAAAATCTTAATCCTTCATTTGTTTTAAAATCTTATTTCTAATCCCACAAATGTTAACTATTGACATATAATGAAATTGCCTTTTCACTGTAATTTTTATTTGCTTTGTCATATAATGTTTGCAGGTTCACGGAGTACTTTTGTGACCTAATTTGATCTTCAGAGACTGTGCCGTCAGAGACACATTTGGATACAACTGTGTTGCATTTGCAAAAATAAATAAACAAATTAAAAATCGAATTAAAAATACATTTACTTCCATAATCTTATTCACGTATTTCCAAGTGAAGCAGCACACTCCATGAGGAAAATTGTGGGGCTTGCCTTTTCTTTTTATTTTTTTTTTATAATGTGCACTAATTATTCACAAAATAACCAGGAACATTAATTAAGTAATCAGGGTCAAATGTGATTTACCTTAAAGCAGTGGTTCTACTCTTGTGAAACTATTGTGTTATGAAAATGGGTCACAGGGCTGTTCTGAGAGGGAGGGAGAAGAGGCGCTGCTAATTGTCAATAATACACTTTAAAAAATGCTGGGTTATTTCAACCCAACTTTGGGTCAAATATGGACTAACCCAACCGTTGGGTTAAATGTTTACATTAAATTTTTTACCCAAAAGTTGGGTTAGTCCATATTTGACCCAAAGTTGGGTTGAAACAACCCAGCATTTTTTAGAGTGTAAAATGCAGATAGACAAATAATTGGGATAAATAAATAAATAGGCTTATCTACTTTTAAAAGGAGACTTGGGTTAAATGTTTACATTAAATTTTTTACCCAAAAGTTGGGTTAGTCCATATTTGACCCAAAGTTGGGTTGAAACAACCCAGCATTTTTTAGAGTGTAAAATGCAGATAGACAAATAATTGGGATAAATAAATAAATAGGCTTATCTACTTTTAAAAGGAGACTGTGCATCCAATCAAAGCCATCAAATGGTATTTTGGCACAAATTCATCCATCACTTGGTAGGAACTAGTCGGTTTAGACAGATTCCAACAGGTTGCATGGCATTCCATCATCCTTGAAAACTGCAATATTAATTTACTAATACATTTCCAAGTTTTACCAAGGATATTTTTGGTTGTATTGTTGATTGTTGTACAATAAACAGTTTTTGCGTTGTGTTGTATCATAACTTGATGTCCAATGTAAATTTGGAAATGAAATATTACAATTAACTTACAATTAACAACATTCAATGTTAATTCATGTTTGTTAATGATAAATTAACACAAGGGTCTTCAGTCTTCTTCAGATTCAGTCATCAAGTCACAACATTTCACCAATGAATTTCCATGACTGATCCAGGCTCTTGTCTACTGAACATATAAATAAATAAAAAATAATTTTATAAAAACTGCACTCTATAAAAAGACCAATGTCTGGTTAGTGTAGAATTAGATTAAATTGAATTTAAAAATGCTGACAATATTAATAAAAAGTTAAATATAGCATATCTAGCTTTTTTATTCACTATTGAAATTCTCAAGTCATTTCTATGATTATTTAGCATTTTATTAATTTACATTTAATATAAAATTTCAGTGGAATTTTTTGCGCTTCCATGACCTCTGATAAAAATGTTTCATTTTAATCCCGGCCTATAATAACATGTCCATATAATAACTGTTGTACCAAATTAATTGATATACTTGGTCATTAAAGTTATCATTCTTTATTTACATGATTTTATATTTGTACATTACAGATGTTATGTGGGAGAGACAATATTTACTTGAGCTTTAGCTTAGCTTTGGTTGAGCTCAAACAATAATTGGTGGAGCTCCTGCAGTAAGGACCGCCGCAGATTCCCCAGGGTCACAGACCCCCTGCATTAACTAATGCTAATTTATACAACTTCAAATGTTAAAATGTATTAGCTTAAGTAGAAATTAACATTAACCAAGATTAATGGCTTTAAAGGTGTTCAGTTTTAGTTCATATTAGCTATTGCAGTAACTAACGTTAATGTACAGGGTTTTTCTAAAGCGTTTTCGCAAGACCAATATCGAACCAAACTATTTTTCTTTTTATTCCATACATGCTGAGTGCTGAATATTTTAGATTTATATGATTGTATGTGATTCTAGCAGGAGGCGTTTTAATGAGTTCTGTAGGCTATACTTCAATGCAATCTTCAATGCATCTAGTTTTTATCTGTTTATATATTCAGTTTAAGAATTCCCTGGGATGCATCATGCTGTTAATAGAACGTTTAATGCCTAAAGGGTGTTTTTAAAGATTGCATTAAAACCATTCCCCAACTACAGGATCAATTATTTGCTTCTATTAAAATAATATTCTGATGTTGGCTACACATTTCCTATGAAACGCGCAGGCATGCTGAAATCTCTCAGGGAGCTGTTTCTGTCATGTTTCAAACAGGCTCTGACAAATCACTTATTAAGAGAGAATTCCCGCTATAATTTTGGCTTTGGTGCAGTTTAATTGTCTGAGAGAAGGGCATTTGGTGGGATCAAACCAGAGAACCTATTTACACAGCATTCAGAGAGTAGCAGGGGTTTTTGTCCCCCACGAGAAAGACGAATTCACAATGAATTGGACAAGCCGTCATATTCCAGCAGTCTGCCAACGTGATGGAAACTGCTAAGTGTTGGAATCTGAACTAGGCTCCGACTGAGCAATAACAGGCGATAAAATGGCATGGAAATCGCTTTTGGATAGCTCAACTTTACCGAGGTTTGAAATGTGTGCGTATGTAGCTGCAGGCTAAGTTGCATGGCAAACAGCGATGGCATAAATGTAGAAAGGGGTGGGCGGAAGTTAAGGAAGAAAGGCACAAGGGAAGCGGATGTCCTCTCCGCTTGATATGGAACAGCTCTTTTAAATGTGTGGTTGCCCATAGGCCTGGCGTGAGTGGAGTCTTGCCAGTGGCACTTCATTCAGTTTGACTTGAAATGCAAGACACAGCTTTTCCAGGAAGTTTTTGTTGGGATGCCACACTGCTCACTGGCCCAGTATATCTGCCCATTCAGAGCACAGTGTCTTCCAAATGTTCTTTGTTGTTAGTCCTTCTATAAAGGGCCAGTTATTCTTCCAAGGTCGGGCTGTAGCTGTTTTCGTGATCTATACTTCGCTGCTTCATTTCATCTTAAGAGGCACGCCGAAAACAGAAGGTAAACAGAATGTATGTCTTCGATAGAAACATCCATGGATTTCAATGAAATATTTCAGCCATCCTAATGTAATCATCGGTTTCTGACCACGCTTCTTTTTCATAAGCGTTCTTCGCAGTCACTCTTGGTTATTGCCGCAGCAGTTAACGCCAAGGACAGCTCATAATGCGCTCCTTTATTTATCCAGCACTTGTAATAAAAACAAAAGGCCTGTGATATAAAAGTCCTCTGGGCTACGAAAGCTCTGGTGTAAATTTTTGGCTGTCCTTTACAGTCTCCTTAACCTTTAAAGTCGACTTCAAGTCAAAATTGGCCCTATTTACTTTCCTAATACATGTTCCTGGTTTGATTGTACACAATTCATTAGTCTTAGTTTATGGCAATAATAGCAAATAAAAACCTTTTCCCGCTATCAAGGTAGCTGATACTGCTGCATGTTGTCGTTTGGACTACTTTGGTACTGATTTTTGGAATAACTTATTGCAATTACTTGGCTATGTTTAGGATTAGCTGTTCAAATCTAACTATATAATATGTATAATATGTACGTTAATACTGTTGGTGGGTATGTTTAATGTTGGGGATAGGATTAAAAGGTATAAAATACATCTATAAAATGGAAAAAGTGAAAACTAAGGTGTAACAAATATAGATGAATCCCACACACTGCTATAGCTTGCAAATCATATTCAATAATGTTTTCATCATGCAGCCTTGCAAGACTGAAATGTTGCATTAAAATATGATTATCAAGCTGTCATATTTTCATCTATTTTTGTTAGTCTATTTGCTTCTATTTATTCATACGCAACTGCTTATAAGATTAACAAGGATCTGTAAAAAAGTAAAAATATAACTATAAAAAATATATTTTATGTCATAAATATTCTACATTTA
>NW_015637534.1:155510-176825 GCF_001515625.1 Sinocyclocheilus rhinocerous
TCCCCCTCCTTGACCCTGTGAATTAAATCAAGGAGGTCTACGATACCTGAAGAAAGCTATCCGTTAGCATTCCCATTCATCTCAGTGGCAGTTGCTCAGTTGGCCTGTGACTGCAAAACCTGTTTGCTGCCATCTGTGTTCATGACCCCTAAACCTAACCATTCGTCAACAATATAAAACCAGCCTGGTCTCTTTGTTAATATGTAGCCGTTCATATAGAACATTTACAGTTACAAAAACAATATATATATATATATATATATATTGTTTTTGTAACTGTAAATGTTCTATATGAACGGCTACATATTAACAAAGAGACCAGGCTGGTTTTATATTGTTGACGAATGGTTAGGTTTAGGGGTCATGAACACAGATGGCAGCAAACAGGTTTTGCAGTCACAGGCCAACTGAGCAACTGCCATTGAGATGAATGGGAATGCTAACGGATAGCTTTCTACAGGTATTATTCATATTAATGAATTCATATGACCTGGTCTGTTCTGTTTTCACCAGCCTGTGAATTCCCGATTGATAAAATAAGTTCCCACTCTGCATTTGAATCATACCTCACATTACAGAAGAAAAATGGTTTTTCAGTCAATCTTTCACCTCAGATTGATACTAAAATCTGTATGCGCTACATTGAAATTCATTTCCAGAAGTAACGAAAGATAAAATACTATGACAAACGCTGAGGAATGAGAGAGAATGCGAGAAGACCACTGGAGGATTTGAGACAGACAGTAAAGTGAATACCATCTTGGATTGTTAGAAGTCAACATTTCGCCAATAGTTCCCTTGCCACATTGTGACCTTTCCGATATGTAAATCTGGGCTCAATCCATTGTCACTTTGACCCTCTTCTCCTGCTCTTCAGAATGGGATGCACTTTACATTCAGTGAGCTCTTTACACTGACGCATAGGTCACAAAGGCTGTATTAGCTCACTGTAAAAACACTAGTGTGTGGAGACCAGATGGACTGCCGTCCTCTGAGGCTTATATTATATAAAGTGCTATAGTGGGCTGGGAATCTTATTCAGAACCGGTTCAGTTTTAAACCAGTCATTTTCCGTCAACGGTTCTTGAACATTCGTGTTTTCATGCTGATACATATGAAACACCGCAGTGAAAGGGTGGTGAATGCAATGCAATAACAAAGTAAATAGAGTATAAAAATATTGAATGAAATGGTCAAAAAGATCCAAAAATCTCATTTGGTCATATATATAATGTAAGGGTATAAAAAAAACATTAAAATATGATTCCAAAACATTATTCAAAGTACATAAACAGAAATTGTTTATGGAATCATTAAGGAACCAGTATTATTATTAAATCCTCCTAAAAACGCCTAGGGCTTAATTACTGAAATCAAATGAATGCAGCGTTTGACCTATAAATTTAAAATATTCATTGCCTATGCATAAGAAACGACACCAAATACATTGAATCCATCATTCATTGATGTTATCAATGGTTGATAAATCCAAGGATTATGCATTTGATTTGAAGTGTCTAAAAATCGGATTTTCACTGATGTGTTTAACATCTGCCATATTAATGCAGAAACGTTTGGATTGTGAATATTCTCAATGAAAAATAATAGAGTTTATGGGAACTGCAACACGATGCCATTAAATCCAGATGCACTATAAAGGACATTTGAAGTGACAGAGCTTTCTCGCCTCAGGTGTCACAGCTGCCACCTCTCTCAAACAATGCCTTACTTCAACTTAACCTCACAGTGTGATGCAACACACCTAGTGGCCTCCAATAAAACAGCATTTCTTAAAAGACAAAAGGAAAAACATGCATTTTTAAGAGTTTCGTAAAAAACGCTTTAAACGATTGACCTCACTACTCTGATCCTTTCCCAAGAGATTTAAGACATGAATCACTGGGTGATAATGATTTTGCCAAGTAGGGCGAGTTCCTGGAACAGCATCCCAATTGACTCAACAGATTTTAGGGTTAGGGTTAGGGTAAGGGCCATGCTAGTTTGACATAAATGCTCTCCAGGAGCAACAAAACATGTTGATCAAAGAATGTGCTGATTCTCCAACTGTATCTGTACAAACGCTGTTGATGACATTGGTGATGTGATGTAATTAGATGCATCTGTGTTGTGCTGGAAGAGGAACTGTAGCATTAATTTTAATGTCCGCTAATGTTGAAATGATTGCACTTTGAACAGCAGAGTCACATCTATATTCAGACATTTTAAAACAGAAAGGCTGATAATGAAGTGTTCTCTATCATTACAAATTGTAGCTTGTCTTGTTAATGCTTTTTAGTTATCTAAAGTGTGTTAAGCTCTTGACCTTCTGAAAAGTATGTCATTTATTTTAATGAAACTCTGCAGCACTCATTGTATTGTTGTACTACTTTGTTTGAAAAAAAAAAATCGGTATGTATTTGTAATATAAAGAACAGACTTAATAAGAAGATCAAACTCAACTGACAATTTATTTTAATATTCTGCTATTATGTAGACAAAATGATCTGTCATGTTTTAGCCATTTAATCAAATGTCAGCAAGCTCTAACCTCTTATAGGTTGTGTTGCACATTATGTGAACTTGATTCTGTATGCATAAACAATCATGTTATACATTTAAGTGATTTGTGTTATTGGCCAGTTTCATGTAAGGTAATGAAAACTGTTTAATATGAATCACATGTATAGCTAAATACATGTAGAGCTTTTTTTTTTTTTTTTTTGGTCCATTTCTTGTCTTGATGTTCATACTATTTTGAATTCTCCTGTGCTTCTCTGTATTTTCCCTGCTTTACTAACAGGAACCCATTCCAAAAAACAGGGCGAGGATTTATCCGATAACGACGGTGATGAAGATGAAGGTATTCACTTTGGTGACGAAAGACAATTGCATGTCTTGGATTTTTGCCTCTGTACTTTGAATGCAGCCCTCCCTTTTGCATCTTTTTATCTTCTCTCATGGTCTAAAGAGTCATCTGAGTCTTTGTATGGCTGTGGAGGATGTGGAGTGTCTCGTATACTTCAATACTTAGCATGTCAGGGAGATTTTAAAGAGTGCGAGTGAATTGCGTTGGTGTAGCGTGGCTTTGTATGTTTTTTTCTATCTTCAGTTTCTGTTGTATATGGTATATCTGAGGCTAGAATACTTTTAATTAGTGCAGTGGTTCTCAGCTGGTTTTGCTTCACAACCCAACATAGAATCTACATTATTTATCATACAAAAATATACTTAAAATCAGATATTGAAATCTATTTACATGACCATGAAGAGCCTAAACCCAACAATATGCTATTGAGTGTTTTCTAAATGTCTTTACATTTCATTCGTTTTAATTATCAACACGATCTCATAGCTAATCATAGTTATCTATACAGTAGTAAGTAGTAAACATATGTTATTATTATATTGAAAGCAATTAATGTAATGCATTGTAAACATTGTAAGTATGATTTTGCATTCTGTTCGGTGTATTTTCTGGTGCCGTTTCAATTTGTCTTGAAGGATTCCATGACTTTTCCATTAACCAGTTTTAAAATGTTAAATAATTTAATCACTACATTTTTTTTTTAATAATATATAATGTATATACTGTAAAATAGTAATCAGTTCCATAACCATATTACTGTTATCACACAGAGTAATAGTAAATACTTCAACTTCAACAAACTGCTAAACACAAACGTCACGCAAAGCTCTGATCTCTACATGAGAAGCATTGCGAATAGTATCACAGAAGGTTGATTTTATCATTTATTCATTTACATAGAATATAGTACATTACATACAGTTTCGGAATGTTATGATGTGCCTATGACTTTGTGTCATAAAAAAACACTTTATAGTTAGATGCACAGGATCTGTCACTCTTTCATCTCGTGGGTCCGCGGCAGATGAAGTCAAAGGTGAAGTTTCACTTCAAATGAGTGTTGTGTTGTGGTACTTGACCAGCATGCAACATAACGCAAGCTGTTTTGCTGAAGTTTGATGCCTCGTTCCACTGAGTCTCATTTAGTCACGTAATAGTTGTATAGAATTCGATCCTAGGCCATAATACAGCGCAAAGACATGTTTTCATGATGTGTTAATTTAGGGTGACCATACGTGCCATTTTCCCAGGACGCGTCCTGGCCAGGATTTCTATATTGCCTAAAATATCTAGGTTTTGGCTTTGTTTGCGTGTGCAGACCGATCGGTGTATGACATCAAAGTACAATAGGTTATGCTTTGGAAACGCTCTCGAGGTACTTTGATGTCAAACACTGATCGGTCTGAGCCGCACTGCTTTTAAGTCGAACACACCTAATATGTACGCGTAATTGCATCGCTTTGACCGTAGATCCCACCTTCTCACACGCCATGATTGGTCCATTATGTACAATGCTTGCATGTTATTGGTCAAACTACTTTTCGATCATTACCTTCAGCAAGCATGAAAACAGGAAAACAAAGCCAAAACAAATCCTGGCCAGGACGCGTCCTGGGAAAATGGCACGTATGGTCACCCTATGTTAATTAAAATCGATTTATTGTGGCTTGGCTCCTGTATATGTTTTTCTAGCTTGCAGGACTAGCGCTGTATGTATTCAGCAACATGGAGACACATATGAGGCAAGCATGGGGTATCACAACACAGTTTTTAAAACAGGCAAATGGATTTAGATGAGGAGAGAGAGGCTGACAAGTTGTGGTAAGAGGATTAGCAACGGAGGAGGAAAAAGCATGCGCGCGAGAGAAGTTGCCTATCAGCAAGAGCATTGTTCAATTTCAGCATTTATCTTGGGATATTCTGGGCTCAGGGTGGATATCTGGTGAGATTAGAATAGGGAAAGTATTCTTCCCCAGTTACTGCGAAAGGCTTAAACCACAGAATCTATCTCAAATCCTGTTATTGTTGTTCCTTTATGCTCCTAAACTGACAGTAGATTTTATAGGTGGGGGACATGTTCGGTGCTGGAGTTATGGTCTAGTTGTACACCCCTACTTTGCCTTTGTTGGTTTAGACCAAGTGCTGCTCTCAGTTCTCAGCTCTCGTGTTCAGGTGCTGCAACAAAGCAGATACACTGGCTTTGTGTTTGCCATTCAACTGTTGTACTTCACAGCAGTGTCTAAGGCCGAAATGGAAACTGAAGCACCTCACATTTGAAGCGACTCAGTCAGGGGTATTAACAGCAATGTTAATCGATACACTTTCTTCAATACCAGCGGAGGCAGAGGCCTTGTAATGCACACTTCTTAGCCCCCAACATGTAGGGAAGCTTCCCTCGGGAGGATTTGGACTTCCAATCCAAAGCGGTTGCATTACCTTTGCAATTGGCTGGTTCAGACAATCCAATTTCTGACTTGTGCAAATGTGGTGGCTCTCCATGAAAAATCCAGTAGGCTCCAACAGTCAAGCAGCATGTCCTTCCAGAGGCTTTTCCACTTGGTCTGGAGGTTGGATTTACGGCCATAGCAGTCCCAGTGGGACGTGGATTCAGCTCTGCATTGAGATGTAGTCCACCGAGATGTCTGTGTTCTAGCCCAAGGCATGTTTTTTGCATGAGGTGCCAATTACCCTGCATCAATGGCCTGCCTATTTTTCCTTGACTCTGAATGGCCCAGGGGTAAGGCATCAACAGTGACAATAGGGAACATGGCTTGTGAAGCATGCCGGAACATTAAAATAAAAGAAGAATACAAAGCAGGCAAAGGTGGCAAATGAGTTGGCCTAGACTGGGAGGCTGTGGTTGGTAAATAGTTGAGCCTCCACTGAAGTTATCAAATGTAAGAGTGCTACAAATTAGTTTTGACACTTGAACAGCGCTGGAATGATATTCCACTTGAGGCAACTATATATCAGTATGCCCCGTTTGTCTAACAAGGCGTGCAAGTCAAAGCAACAATACTCGGACACAGACTAGAATTGAGCTGCCACTGCATATTTGCGAAAGATAGCAATAGTGAGCATGACACATTGTTCACCTTACAACCTCTACTCCTCTCTGACTACATAGTATCATTGTGAATCTAGGCCAGTCTTCCTTGGCAAACAATTCTAGACGACATCACCACACACTTAACCCTTAGCTAGGTCAGCCAGGAGCCTTTAGGCAAAACTTAAGGCAACTGTGCGAATACATCCCAGTCTTTCCATCTCTTTCTGCTCACTCTAGCGGAATCCCAATTTATCTACTTCTAAGGTAGGAATGCGTGCAAGTAAGTTAATATTTCAGTATTATGTCCATGCTTTTATTTGGGATGCACCAATCCTAATCTGGTTTATGTATAGAACGAATACAGTGGGACTTGGGATTTAGCCTAGATGTCTGTCTTTAGCTCTGAAATAGACTGAGCTCATATGACATAATGTAACTAGCAAGCTGTTTGGCCTTATTTCAGTCATCAGGCTTGGCACAAACAGATTGCAGTGCCTATCATTCTGTAGAACATCATTGGCAATTAAGTCAACCTCAGGTGCTACTAAACAAAGCTATAACACCTCCTACCAGTACAGTTTGCACTAAGGTATGCTGTTACGGTACTGGTACATTAAGTATGTGTATATTTAGGCACAGGGAGCTAATTCTTTAGGTAGAGCAAGGCAGTAGTGATATATCGCGTTTGGCTCACAGGAAGACTTACCTTGTCTCATGTGTCTGCTGTCTTCCCCACCTCTGACAAATAGATGCACATAGCTATTGCTTGGCTTGCTTATCCATGTGCCCTAATTGGACAAAAGAGCCCTTCCCTCCTCCAGACACCAGCCCTCTTCCCATGGTGCCAGTGGGCAGGCCAGCTCCACCTGCTTGGGTGTTAGGATGGATTTCAGTCAGCATCCAGACTAGAACAGAGTTCAGTACCCACCGTCACACAGGATGGGTTATATAAACAATTGGCCAAATTGGATGTATGCCTGGTTGTTTAATTTTGTGCCAACAGTTGAAGGAACAGACTGGAAATTTGTATGGCTTCAATGTATAGGTTGTGTTGTAAGCTAGTGATTTTAACAAACTAACCGTAGTATTAAACTTTGGCGTATAACTTGTCCTGCATCTCAAGTTGAGTGCTACTTCAAATTACACAACTTGTTTAGGAGAGGTGTGCTATTTGTTGTGACTGAACTTATGATGGTCACCTGGAATTGTTCTACAATGGAAATTTGTTGATTAATTGGAATTTTTTTAAATTAATTATTGTATTTAATTATTGGAATAAATTATTTATTTAAATGGAAAATTATTGAAAACTAAAAATATACTGAAGGTCTGTTCACACCAAAACGAGCAACCCAGGCTCACTGGAAATACGCGCTTGTGGCGACATTCCTGCAACAACATTATTACATACCTGACTGGTATCGCAGCAGTTGCAAAGTTAAATGTTCAGTGAGTAGCACTCAAACACGTGTTCAATGTGCAACCGTGGCTATTACATTGGTCCAGGCACGTATTGCTGTGTTTTTATTACGTTGGTTCAGATGCATATTGTGGCAGTTCAGAACTCAAATGTCCAGGGAGTGTCGCTAAAAGAATAATGCTCTATCATGTTGGAAAATAACACACACCATCCCAACCCTAAACCTACCTGATAATGTTAACAAATGCAAAATTGATATTAAAAACACATTCGCTGATGCAACCGTTCTATGAGCTGTTTTGTCGAACCATTGTTTCACAGGATTTGCACCGGAGTTCAATATTATGTCATTACATAATATTGTGCAAGGAAAAGTTTTGCAGAATTGTAGGCAGAGGCATGTATTTTTAGTGAGCCTGGGTAGCAACAGAATTTTGGGTGCAAAAATTTTGTGCTATACATATCTTAATTTGATTGAATGGCTGTCAATGCCTCTGTTCAGACCGACACAAATAATCACATATCGTCAATCCAGCAGGTTTTTTTTTTTTGGAGAGGTGTTCTCTAATCTCTTTTCCATTGCACTGCAAATAAAGCTGGCCAACCAATCAAATTCACACTTATAAAACACATTTTGTTAAGTGACAACGAGAATATCAGAGGAGAAATCCGGAACTAGCTCTCTTGTCTGTGTACTTGTATTTGTTGTTGTTTGATAAACACCATATTAGATACAAAAAAATCTGAACATCTGTTTGAAAAATTTGTGAATACTGTTTTACTTCCTCTATATTTTCTGTGAAACGTGAGTTTTAGAAACAGGAAATCATGTAGCGTTTTGTGTAGCAAGTTAATTGGGGTATTTATGTTTTTCTGTAATTGTCACCGAAGTCAGAAAGTGAAATTCCCCTCATTCAGTCCATTTGTGATTTTTATTTTATTTTATTTTATTTTTTTGGTCTGAACAGACAAATCGTATGCAAAATTTGGGCCAAATTTCGTGCTAGTGAAAATATGCCTTCACACTGAAGGAGGGTCATGAATCTGCTAAAGAAACCAGAACATCATAAAGAGTTGAGGGTGAACTCTTTGACCTGGGCTATTTAGCAACCACCCAGACACCGCAGCAGTGTGGTGGTAGGTCACACTGGGTGACCAAATACCACACTAGGTATTTGTAAAAGTCTATTTTCCTTGGCATCAGTCTCAGGAAATTGCCGCAAATTCTTGTTTTTCATCATAATGCAAATGAGAGTATGGTCATTTTGCATAATTATAAGCTCTCTGCAGGTGTGTGTGCAGTAGTGCTTTTGGTTAGTAGTGTGTGAGGTGTCTGATGTGGAGTATGCATGGTGGTGCAGTGAGTTTCAGAGCAAACTGTCTACACCCTCCCCCTCCCTCTCCCTCTTCTGTCTCTCTCTCGGTCTCTCCCTCCTCCTCATTCACTGCTAGAAGCTGGGCTTCAAAGAGCACATCAAACCACCTGTCTCTGTGTTAGTACCATTATATTTAATGCACAAACACCGCAGCCCAGCCTCAAGAACCCACCTTCTTCAAAGGTCACTCGTCCCCATCTGGATTAAGGTTGAGCCGTTGAAATCAAAGTCTACAAATTGCCACATGCAAACCTATTGCATTTCACTTTGCCAATATGTGGTATTAAAAATCTATTAAAAGTTGTGGTGCAAACACTGCAGCATCATCATCCCCCGCATCCCAATATGCCTACTCTCTTACTAAACTGAGTGCGAATAGCAGTATGTGAAATGAGTAGCATGTCCCAATTTGCAGTATTCATAGACAAGAAATACCCAGATGACATTCTACTTCTGAAGTGTGCATGAGAAGGACACTTCAATATACAATGAAGGGTAACACTTTATTTTAAAGTGTCCTTGTTACACATGTTACATTGGTACTTACTATTATAATAATATGCATGCAATGCATGGGTTGTTAGGATGGATTTCAGTCAGCATCCAGACTAGAACAGAGTACATGCAAGTAACCCTAAGACAAACCCTAATCCCAACCCTAAATAATATAGTAAGTACATGTAGTTAATTAATATTACTCAGTACATAAATGTATAATTACACTGTAACAAGTACACTTTAAAATAAAATGTAACCCAGTGAAGCTATAGAAGCCTATTAATGTGTAGTTAATAGAACATGCTTGTTTAATGGTCACAAAGGTCTTCATCAAATTTTACATATGTATATAGTTGTAGATAGTTTGAGGTAGACGCTGTATAAAGGCTGCATGTGTATATTATGTATTTCCCTGCAGAGTCCGAGCCATGCTGGCTTCAGTTATATTCAGTCTGACCTGGAACTGTCGATCTTCAATATTTATGTTATCTGTGATGAGCTCAGCGGTGGGGTCTAAAGTCAAAACCTCGGCTCGGGAGCTCATACAATGCTCACAATAAAAATGTTTGACAGATTCCATGTTTTACAGCATCAGTGCTAGTCTGGGCCACTTATCAGTGCTCACGCTGTCCAGTTCCTCGAGAGTGACAGGCCGTTGAGAGGTGGCCCGTTGAGAATTTTGAGAGGTTCACAGATAGCTTGACGCGTCCTCCTCCTGAGCTTTGCAGACACGCTGAGCGCTGCCGCCCGGGTCTGACATTCACCATATTTTAACACCCTAACCACAACTCTGATGGAGACGCAGAAGACTTTGTGAAGAAGGTCGTTCTACCCATCGTGCGCTCAGAGGTGTTAAGTGTTTTTTCATTTATAAGGAAGCAGGGGTCTTCACCTTCTTTAGTTCGCTTGGAGATGATTGATGGAGGTTATATAAAGGAATAGATGCATGCCGCCCGCTGCTTTTGAAGATGAAACATATGCATTTATTTGTGAGTCTGTGTGTGTGTGTGTGTCATAGCGAATGAGTCATGTTTTCATGTCAAGGAACATATTTGTACATTCATGAAGCTGACATTTTAGTTAATGTTCTATAGTTTCACCCCTTCTGTTCAAGGTCATTTATGTCCTGTTTATTCAAGCGATGTGTTTGTGAAATGCAAGTGTCTTTACAATGCATTTTAATCAATATTTCTCTTCTTTTTCCTCAGGATGTGAATTCTGAATCTTTTTTAATGTGTCTTCAATGGGATAACTTGATTTTGATGTTGACGTTATATGTGATTATTTGATAGAGAAGAGATCAGTTAGCAGAGTATTATGCTTTTATGTCACAACAAACCAACATGATGTGAATCGACAAAAGAGGTTACTGATAACATTGACATGACTAATCTCTGTACTGTTTTTCTAATTGATCTTTTTCATTCGGTATCTCATCCTGTGCATCCCTTGTGCAGGGAATCTTGTGCATTTTTTCTCTCTCACCTTCTTTTTTCCCACTCCATACATTGTCTTTCTTCCGTACGATAAGTGTCAACAGAGAATTGTCATTTCAAAGCAGTGCCTTATCATACTTCTCTCAGATACCAGATAAATCTTTAAACGTAACCGTAAATGTTTCAGCTGCCGGATCTGAAATGGAAAAAATCTATACAAATCAATTCTCGCTTGTTCCATCAGATCAGGAGCGTAACGTGTGAATGCGTTCTTGCCATGTAAAGCAGACATTAAGCTCAGACAGTGGCACAGTGATTGCAAATAACATGCTTTTTTTGCAAGAAAAAGCCAGCCGGTAATTTGCTGTGACCGCATAAATGCAAATAGGCACATCTTTAATAGGAGGGCTTGAATGCAAACGGGTGCAAATGCACTGGAGTGGTGTTTGCGATTAGCCATTCTCAAAGATTCTGAATTTTGATCTGCCGTATCCATGGCAACCCTCAATACAATACAGCATATTGAGTCTTAGCCCAGCAGTGCTCGCTTCCCAAGGCTTCTGTCTCTTTCATCTCAGTAGACAGTTTTCACAGCTCGTGTTCTTTTTCTGTTTTATGTTATGTGATTAGCAGAAAATAACACACTGATAATGGTCGATTGATTCATTTCTATACAAAAGCATTTAACGAAATAAGGAACTTATGGTGATGCATTTTAAAGGAATGGTTTGGCCAAAAATACAAATCTTCTTATAATAAACCTGTACTATAATCTTTCTTCAAGGAAACACTAAATGAGATCTTGTATAGAATGTTCAAGCTTCTGTTTTCCATTTTATGAAACTGAATGGTGGTATAGCCTACTGACAAGCTCCAAAAATGAGTCCATACAATGTGTGCACTATGTCTTATAATAGATTTTTTTTTTAAGTCATTCTTAAGAATTTTGTTTTAAGATTTAAATGGGCTATATGTAAGAATTGTCACGTATTAATCACCTTTTGTATTGCCAATGTGTGAACAGCTTGTAGGAAAGCTTTAAAAAACAAGACTATGGCTTTGAATGCTTGTAGACTGATATTTACGTGAAGGACATTTTTTTGCAGGGGAATTGTGACGTTTATGCATGCTCCCGAGACCCTCTCTTCCATAACAAATGCTTATACAATGTTCCGAAAGAGCTATTCTGTACTTAAGTGTCAATGTTTAAAGCAAAGAAAATGGATTAATTCAAACTATAGTCTCACATAACGAGATATATATAGTCTCAAATATACTTTATTACCAAACTCTCATAACAGCGTAATTTTAATTACCTCATCTGTCTACATGATGCCTGTGAAATGCAGAGCTGGAGCAGTCTTAATGATTATATCGCTATGATCAGATGCTTTCTTAACTGCTGTTTTCTCACTTGTTATTTTTGCTGTGTTTATTTTGTTATTGGAAGGAAAGCGTGCAGCACATATTTACGTATTCATATAAACATCGCTATCAGCCGCGTGGGGGATATCCGTTAACAGTGGTATCATTGCAAATGTATTTTCAACTTCTTTTTCACTTCTAAGCAAAGAATGAAAAAGAAATTCGCTGTGAGTATATCAAGGCACTGAATCACGTTCAGTGCCTAGTACGTTCCGTGTGCATGAGTGCGAGCACGAGCAAATAAGTTGGTGTTGCCAATAACAAGTGTTTCTGAATTCTACATGATGTGAGGTTACACTTTATTAGAATCAACAGCATTTGGCAACAGTAACGTCAAACCTGCTGTGACCTCCCGCCCAATTTTTCAACTGAAGAATTTTTAGAGAATAATGGCATACATTTGGTTTTGACTTCAGAACGTGGAATATTTAAATGGACTGCTTTTATGGTGGTTTTTGTCCTTTTTGGAGTTTGCCAGTATAAAGCACTATTCACTTTTGCCTATGATGATTTTGCCTTTCACATATACAAAACAATAATATGGGGTCAGAACAATATGAAGGTCATTTTCATTTTTGGCAGAACAATTCTTTTAGCGTGCTCCCCTATTAGATAAGTAATTTTGGCCCGCCCAATTGCTGCTCGTTTTAAACCCTTCTGCGGCTGTATGCCGGAGCAGCGAAGTCTAACAAGGCCATTAAATTTGAGATGATCTCATCATTTAGGCCACTAAAGCATGTTAGAGCCGCCTGCAATAGCCAGTTAGGTTCTGACCTTCCATATGGCTTCATCTGTTCATATCTGTTTTGCGCATACTGTTCATTACGAGAGACAAATGACTCTGCTGATATGAGATGCATCTCAAACTGTAATTGAGCTGGTGGCTGGTATCTGGGAGGACTGTGAGACGCACTGCTGTGTTGAATTTTGCTCTGATGGGGCAGTGGGGGAGTGAGAGTTTAATGGTGGCCACTCTTGCAGACATACGAGACACTGGAGCCAAGCCTGTGATGGTGTACATCCATGGAGGATCGTACATGGAGGGCACCGGAAACATGATTGACGCAAGCGTGCTGGCCAGTTATGGGAACGTCATCGTTATCACTCTCAACTTTCGAGTCGGCGTCCTAGGTAAGCACTTTTCCTTGTTATATAATGTTTTCCAGGAGCAGTCCTATTGGAGAAATTGCACTTACTAACTTATTAGAGAATGATTACTGCAAGAATGTTTGCTAATGGTGCCTGTGGTTCAGTGTTCAGTATTAAGACTACTATTTTTACATTTACTTGAATGATAAGTTGAGTGCTTTTTGCTGAATCAGTAAATGTAAAACATTGAGGCATGAATGCAGAAACATTTTAAGAGACTGAATTAAAGAATAATGCTCACAGAGATATAAACTCTTGCCAAAGTTCAGTCTACTTGGCTTTTTTCGGCTTGCACAGTGTTGAGTACTTCTTAAAAGCTGTACAGAAAAATGTTCAGTCATCCAGTTATGCATTAATTTGAAACATAAGAACAAAAAAATGTATTTCAGAGTAAGTTTATAAAGCCGATAGATGAGTACTGAATCCAAATATGTCCCATACACCAAAAAGAAAAGTGTTTGTTTTTTACTAAGGAGCTTTAGGTAAGTGCTTATTCAGTAGATGCTTTATTCTGTATGCATGTATTATAGCACCAAACATTTTGGAGTAACTTGAAATCATATGTCTTAATCAAGAGCTCATGTGTGACTCCTTGCTGGGTTTGAACCTACAGGCCCACATCTGTTAAGGACTGATCTACAACTGTAGGGATATCTTGAATACTGTGAGTTAAAATCGTGTGATGGTTTATAACAGTAGAAATATGTAGATATACAGTACATGCACATCTAGGTAGACTGATATATGTCCTAAACAAGTCAAAATGAAAGGGGGAAAAAACTTGAAAAGGGTCATTTTAAGGCCCCATCCAAAGCAGATTCTAGTAGCTGAATTATATATATCAAGCATTTTACAAAAGATTTATCTGTGGCACAACATTATATGTTATACTGAGTGGAGATTTAAGCCCATATCCAACCAGTGCTAGTGTTTCACTGTAGGGGAGGTAGAAAAACATGCATGTTGTACACTCTGACTCTTTCAATAAGAGATTATAAAAAATATGTTCTCATCTCCTGCAGATGAAGGAGAAGTGGTACAGTCTTAGAAACTGCAAACATGAGAGTAGAATATGAGTCTGTATAAGTTTCCTGCTGACATTTTGGAATACATTTGTTTGGTTGGTTATTTATCAACACAACTCAGTTAATAAATGATATGCTCTAAATATATAAATATTTATCAGTGATTTGCTTTACATTTACATTTAATCATTTAGTAGACGCTTTTATCCAAAGCGACTTGCAAACACCTCACCTCTCCAAGATACCTTGAAGGACCTATCTGAGAGGTAAGACTCAAACCACTGGCGTCCGGTTCCTGAGATGCCATTTTCCAACAGGGTTGACAGGAGAATCTGGTGGTTCACCGTATCAAAAGCAGCAAACAGATCCAGCAAAATAAGTATAGAAGATTTGGAAGCCGCTCTTGCCAGTCTTAGGGCTTCAACAACTGAAAGCATGGCAGTCTCGGTCAAATGTCCACTTCTGAAGATGTTAGATGTTAGAGTTGATGAAGGAGGGGGAGGAGGAGGAGGACAAAGGAGGGAGGAAGATGTTTTAAAGAGCATGCGAGAGTTAGGCGAATGGTTAATTTTGTTGTTGTAGTATGTCTTTTTAGCAGTGGAGACATTAGCAGAGAATGAAGAGCGGAGTGATCGATATACATTAAGGTCAGTAGGATTTTGTGATTTGCGCCATTCTCTTTCTGCAGCTCTGAGCTTAGAACGATACTCACGGAGAACATCAGATAGCCAAGGGGCAGAAGAGCACTGAGGAGGAAGTGTTCAGGGGGAGGAAGCAAAGATGAAACCATAGCAGATATCCGGGAGGGTGAGAGTGAGCGTTGGTTACGTCGAAAAGTGACATGTGTAGGGGTATGTGTTGTGTCAGGAACCATGTTGAGGTTAAGAGTGAGGAGGAAGTGATCCGAGGTGTGCAGTGGAGTAACCAGCACATGATCAGTGGAGCAGTGTCGTGTGTAAATAAGGTCCAGTTGGTTGGCTGATTTGTGAGTAGCCGTAGTTAATACTCGCTTGAGATCAAAAGAAGCAAGCAGAGTGTGGAAGTCTGCAGCCTGAGGTTTATCTAGATGGGTGTTGAAGTCTCCAAGCATAACTAGGGGAGTACCATCCTCAGGAAAGTTTGAGAGCAGCACATCTAATTCTTCCACGAAGTTACCTAGTGGTCCTGGGGGTTGATAAACAACTGTAAAATGGATTTTAAGAGGGTGGGTAATAGTGGCTGAATGTGATTCAAAGGAGCTGTTGATACTCAGAGATGGTAAAGGATTACATTTCCAATCATTAGAGATACCAGTACCAGTACCAGAGACCAGTACCTCCACCTCTTCCAGTCAGACGGGGGGAGTGGGAAAAAGAGAAATTATTGGAGAGTGCTGCAGGAGTAGCATTGTCCTCTGGTTTGATCCACGTCTCTGTCAGGGCCATGAGGTTTAGTCTTGAATGACTTGTAATAGAAGTAATAAAATATTTTATTATAAGTTTTAAGGTTTATAAGGTTATAAATTATAAGGTTATACTATTATAAGGTTTGCATGTAAACATGCTCAACATCAATTTGTTTTAAAGTGGCCCTGCAGTCAAAAATTGTATTACTTAAAACTCATCTTTAATAATTAAAATAAAAATGTAAACATTTTTTCCCATGTTAATAATTTCTTCATGCCTTAAAATGGCTTGAATATAATTCTACACCCTTACCTCATTTAGTATACGCAGAACCATTAATATGCAAATTAGTCCCCGCTTCCACCCAATCACACCAGCTCAGACCAGAGCAACCGCTCTGGCTCAGACTGTCTGCTCCGCTTTCACTCGGTTAACTGAAGTAGTAAATGCCACAAAATGGCAGGTGGCACTATTGGATTCACTGGATTAAATGTTTGAATGAGAAACTGTTTTCAGAGAAGAAGAGGAAGAGTGAATTACAGATGGCCGTCTACAAGTTCATGTATCAGAATGGTAATGCATTTTATGTATCATTCCCTACAATGTCAGACACGTACAGTAACTTTAATTGATATCATTAGCCTTTGGTTATCAAACAGCTATAATGCTTTGCTAATGTTTCACAAATCTTGTTCCTGCCATCCTCAGACAGCTAATGGATATGAAAATCCCACCTACAATCCCACCTACAAGGAATTGGTTACATGTTTGTGACGATAGGAAACAGTGCTGCTTTAAACTGCATTTTTGAGACTGTCTACGCTGCAGTTTTAAGGAGAAAATGCACAGTGATGCTGTTGACTGATGAATTTGCATGGTTTGCTTTTATCAAGCACATTAAAAACATCAGACAGACAAACAATGATAAAAACGTGATTTTAAATGCATGGGTCTTTGAGTGTTACATGTAAATGTATTTTGCTCTGACAATTCTTTTAATGAATATTCATTTCATTATTTTTTAAATTTAATTTCATTTATATGTGAAGCTGAATTAAATTGACATAAAAAGTTAGTTTTTTATAATATTTTATTTATAAATTACAGAATATGCCTTTACATTTGGAAAGTATTTAAATATTACAAAGAATCATTATTGCATGGTTTTTAAAAATGTATATATTTAAATAAATTAATCCAATTTAAATATAAATATAATAAATATCTATGCTGTTATATTATTAGTGCTGTCAAACGATTAATCGCGATTAATGGCATCCAAAATAAAAGTTTTTGTTTACATAATATATGTATGTGTACTGTGTATATTTATTATGTATATATAAATACACACACATACAGTCAATATTTTGAAAATATGTACATGTATATATATTTATTTATTTACATTATTATATTATATATAAATATATTTAATATACAAACATAACATATTTTTGTTAAATATATACATGCATATGTTTGTATACATGCATGTGTTATATATTTATATATACACAATAAATATGCACAGTATACACACATATATTATGTAAACAAAAACTTTTATTTTGGATGCCATTAATCGCGATTAATCGTTTGACAGCACTATATATTATACAAATTTAATACCACTCACCCTGGTGTGAAAAATAATAATTACTCGCAGTAGTTCCTTCCTGATTTGACCTCAGTCAGGTCATATTTGGCATATATTTTACAAAATATGTTTTGCTAATAGTACAATCTCTACAGGAATGATGGCAGCAACTGTGAACTTTGCATTTTCCCTTTATTAAAACACAGGACACCCCTCATTTGCATAGTGATAGCTGCTGCAAATATAATTGAAATTCAGAGCAGAGTGAACAATTCCAAGGAAGCAAAATAAATAAATAATAGGATAGTAATACAAAAAAAGAGCATGCTTTTAATTATGCAGCTTAAAAGTATGAGGAGAGAATTATATGGTATGAAAAAGATTAATCATTTACCTTGTGGCTATTCTGACTTATGTATGCTCCATGAACACGACTGTATGTAGGTTGCATGGGTTTGATGTAAAATTCATGTATATATGCATGGATGTGCCTTATTCGAGAAGCACGTAAAATAGCACTCTAGAATGAAAATAGCACTCTAGATGTGTGCGAATACAGCCTGGAAATTTGCGACACAATAACAGAGATCTCCGCACTGTACAGTCTTTATTACCGAAACCTGTTTAATAAGTCTCGCCGGAGTTTTATCATTTCACTGCAGCGTTTCCACCTGTCCTGTGGATGTGATAATTATTGTTTCTAAGTGTGGACCCTGTCTCTCCAGGGGCCCTATTTGGAGATTTCGCATGTGAACTCCACACCATGTAGATGGCTGAGAACTCATTACTGGTTTAATATTTAATTACAAATGCCAGATCACCGGCGAGTCTTTCCTGCTGTTGGCGTCCTGCGGACGGGGCGTCTGGCTGTTTGTGACTGATGGGATATGTGAATACTGTGGCACTCAGATTTGATCAGACGCAGAGTTTGGCCAGAGACAATTTGTTTATAGAAATCCTGTCTTGTTGGGCATCGATTGGTGTGCGTGCGCTCGTGTGGATTAGGCCGGGCTTGCCGGGACCCTTTAATGGCGTGTAACGACTCCTAGTCTGGGGGGGGTATCTTGTATCACTGCTCTTTACAAATATAATTACTCACTGGCTCTCCAGAGCTTGTCAAATTCCATTTCCTGTGGGGAAGACTTAATTACTGTTTCCAGATGCATTAAATATTAACAATAGCCACCTCTCTTTTAAAAATCGATGGACCTTTGCCCTTTACCGTGGTAAGCTGGTGGAGCAGTTGCCAAATGGGATTTAGAAAAGATTTGAATTAATACCGGAGTTATGAAAAATACAGAATAAATCACCATCACTTGTATTTCTGTTCCGTTGAGAAACCATATATAATGTAATGCTATTATTATTTACTTTTGCGGCCTATAGATGTGATTTTGAAGCTGTACATTATGGCTGTTTTAGAATTGTTCATTTGTTTGTTTGTTTTTTCCTCATAGCTCAAGGCAACATAAATGTTTGATTGCATTCCATTACATTCACGATTCTTTCTGACTCAAATTCACATTAGGCAATTTCTATGAACATCATCAGTATGGTTGGGCATGTAGACAAAACATCCATCTGCAGCAAACAGTATGCATTTGTCCCCTGTTACGAGAGTCTAATTAAGAAGATCATGTGTTATGTGGCACAAGAAAAGTGATTTTCATGCATGGATCTTCTGTGACTGGCTGGCACAGCTGCAATGCAAATCAAATTCAGAAATTAACCATTCAGTCTTCTGCTCTTTGTTCGTGAGATGATATTAGGTATTGGTGCGTAGATTTTCCACGTCACTGACAACTGTGTATTACGGCAAATGGGTTCCGATTAGATTCTGTGAAACCTTTTTAGCATTCGGAGTAAAATGTTGCATGTTCAGCAGCGATGTGAAATTATATTTCATATGACTGTTCCAAAATCCCTTGGCAAAAATATGTTTCATCTAGGTCAAGAGCTTGAGATGCATTTCATGTAAAGAGGGAAATGCTACAGCCAAAGTGGCTGGGTCTTTCTCAGGAAACGCTGCAATTTGTGCCTGAATGTGTCAGGATTTTTGAAAGTCGTTTTATTTTAAATGTATTTCCCCACCTCAGGCACAAAGTATGAGGGCAATATAACCTCCACCCAAATATTCAGATTAGCAGGCTAAAGTTCAAAAGAGCAGCTTTTATTTAAAATAGAAATTTGTTGTAACTAAGTACAAGTCTTTACTGTCACTCTTCAGTAAATCTGATCATTTTAATGCATTCTTGCTGAATACAAATATTAATATCTTTCAAAAAATATATATCTTACTCGGCCCAAACATGTCTCTCTCACTACCGGAAAGTTTTGTGCATTCAGACAAATTTTTGAAACGAAGCGCTAAGATTAAAATTGTGAGAAATGTTTTATTCATGTGTGCTGAAAAGCAAGAGTGATGAGGGGAGAAATTCAGAAGCCATTTGTCAGTGAAACAAAGGCCATGTGCTCAGAGAGACAGACATCCGATTAAATTATAAAAAACATGGAAAGAAATTACAGTTGTTCTAATCAAATGAGAATGAAAAAAAACATAATCTGAAATCAATTTATAGGACGAATTAAAAACTGAAATGCCCAAAGGCTGATGATGCCTGTTAATGCGTTAGCTGCCCAGAAGTAAACGGTGAGGTCTTCAAGTTCTCTCGCACAGTCTGCGGCCTCAAAACTTTTCCCAAATGCATCAAATGTATTTTCATAAGTTTGTGAAGCAAGACAACAGAATCATCAAGGTTGTTTGGAACTTTTGCGCTCCAGAGTTCCCAGGAGCCTCTGGTTTTCCTCAGGCGGTTCTGATTTACCTCCAGGCCCTGCCGGTTCCAGCGTTCATGCCTCTTGGCCTTTGTGGGTGAAATAAATTACACAGAATCCTCAGTAAAAACCACAGTCTCTTTATCCAAACCTGACCTCTGGGTTTGAGGGATTGATCTTCTGTATGATGGCTGCTGTCAAAGTGTCATTTGAGTGCTGTGACATTTGGGTTCTTCCTGGCCTAGTTTTGCACAATTGAAAGATTTGTCAACAGTTCAAGTGAGACACAAGAAACTCTTTTTTAGAGCTCTGGCTTGTTACTAAAGAGGTTTGTTTTCACAAAAGACCATGTTTAATTTGCTTCGCTTTACATAAATCTTGAGTGTCAAACCAATATGCATAGTGCACAAAACAAGTTTATAGCATATGTATAACAAGTATATGTACAGTTTATAGAAGTAGATATTTACCAGATTGTTTTTTTTTCTAGTGCTACCTTAAGTGTCCTGCTCAAAGGCAAAATACTAGTTAATGAGCAACTAGAACCTTTTACAGAATATCTGTTCAGATTAGCTGCTTTTACATGCACCCAAATAATCTGTTAGTAATCATATTGAAAAGCTGTCATGTAAACACCTCAATCGAACCAAATGAGATTTCAATAGATTCACAAAGGGACCTGAAATAATCAAATCAGCAGGAAAAAACACTAAGCACATAAATGCTTATATACAATAATTTACTCATTAAATACCTTGTGCACATGCAAGGTGTCATGATGTTTATGTTTACCAGATCCCTTTTATAATAAGATTCCTGTTTACATTTGTTTTACCAATTACGAACGTGCATATGTTTTTTTTTAACGTATTGCAAACTTGTCAGTGGAGGAGACAGATTTATTTTGTATTTCTCATAAAGGCCTGGAGACTTGAGTTAAGTCCTATAGGCTAGAGTTTGAGATTTGCATGTTGCTAAGCTAAAGGCACAGTACTCCAGTAGGTATAAAAAATGCATAGTACAGAAAAATGCTGGGTGAAATAACTGTGAATTATTCAATACGTTGCAGTATTGAATTAAATATATTTATAGTTTCGCATTACTTTTGCATTGTTTTTCAATGAGCTCGTTCCAGTGGATTTTGGTATTGCCTTTTCTGAATGAAGGAATGCATGCTTGATCAAAACAAGCGTCTTTCACAGCTGCCTAACATTTCCACAGGCCTTATCAATGGGAGTGCATCTTTGATGCCTTGAAATGCTGTCCAGGAACCTCACTTAAAAAAAAAAAAAAAACACTGTACAACTATAC
>NW_015637534.1:176948-212278 GCF_001515625.1 Sinocyclocheilus rhinocerous
ACACTGTACAACTATACAAGCCATGGTGCATAGCCTTTATTTATTCTTCACTTATGTTGCAAAGAAACCAGTCGTCTATGTCGGTCTTTGGGACAGGGAACTCCATGTGATGTGCTGCTCAGGTTGGTTTTTCTTAAAGAGAGATATTCATTGATGGTTTGGGGCCAAGAATTCCTGCCTCTTTGGCCAAACTTTGCATCCATCATGCATGTGGTGACATTTTGCTGACCTCTAAATCTTGGAGTAGCTTTTTTTAGAACTGGATCCTGTCTTAAAGTATAAATGGCTATTGGGTGAAAAATTCCCTTCCTCAAGTCAGGGCTTTAAGTTCATCTGTCTTAGAGTAGGCCTATTGGCTGGGGAATGTGTGCCAACAACCTTAGCGAACTATGTTGTATTTGGTATGAAGCAATTACGTTACAACCCAAAGGCACAAACCAAGAAAATGTGCCTGTGATGATATTTCTGCGAAATTATATTACGCTGCTTCTTTGTGGTACTTTCAAGTCAAGTCTAGGCACGACACGCTCATAGCTGGCCATAGGGATCTGTAACAAGGGCTTGTGTAGTCGCAGAGGTCTTCGCTGAGGATCTGTCCTGAGGGTTTGTCATGTAGAGGTCTTTGCCAAGCGTGAAGGGCAGTGTTGTGGTCATTTCTTGGGTGAAGGTTCACCATCAGGCCTGGATACAGACCGGATCTGCCTAACTATGGTAACCTCAGGATAAGGAAGATAAACTAATATCATTGATGCCATTCTTTTTACAGTGTAACATCTGGTGTTATGGGAGGTGTTCCCGGTTCTGGTTACTTTCAATGTGTTTTATTCAATTTTATCGAAACTGATGAAAAACTGATGAACACACCACCTACACTTAACCTGACCTTGCTGAGGAAACCACTCAATTTTTGCTTGCTTCTACATATGGCCGTCGGTAAATGCCATTTGCTGTATTCTGGTGCCTTTTAATTAAACAGTGGCTTTTATAGCCTAAAACGGTTACCACATACCTGGCAAGGTTCCCCAAAAATTGGCACGGCAGCAAAAGTCTAGTAATTGTTTTGAACATATAAATTGATGTACTGTAACTCTTAGTGTTATAACAACATAGTGTAAGTGTAACTGTAAAGCAAGTACAAAGACTACATGATGCCTTTAAAAGCAAAAGTCAAACAAATGATGAACATTCACTTAAAGGTGATGATGCGATTTCAAGTTTTCCTTTCTCTTTGGAGTGTTACAAGCTGATTGTGCATAGATAAGATCCCTGAAGTTGCAAAGACTAAAGTCTCAAAACACTTGTTTAATGACAGTATGTGAGCACACAGCTAGACCCACCTGAGCATCAGATATGCTAAGATGCTTTGTTTACCTTGCTGTGTTGCGGGAGTGCAGCAGGCGAAAGTAGTGAAAACATGGAATGCAGTTTAATTTATATGGACTCTGGCTGCGTTCCAGTTCACTTTTAGACACACACTTGCAAACTTCCCTAAGCACTTACCCTCGGGGGAATCCCTGCCGCCATTATAAAGTGCGTTCCACTTCGTCAAGTGGACGAGGGAAGTTTACATGGACATACCCTCGACCCTTCGATTTTGACCGAGGGAGCGAGTCTGCTTCATATGCACACTTCAGGCCGCTCTGTAGACCACAATGCAACACGACTATGACATCATCGCAGATTGCGTTTAATTTATCCCCACCCCAAACAACTCTATAATATATAATTTTTTTTTTACATTTATAACAGCCCAAACATACCTATATACATATAGAATACTGCACCAAACAAATTCATAAGAGAAAAAATTTAAACAATAAACCAACTCCATAGCTGATTCTAAGTGATTTAAGGGCTTAGGTTGTTCCAGTTCAGCCCATTCCAAGGGTTCCGCCAGAAGTGGGCACTCGTGCAACGTAATCAATGATGTACATCCGAGTGAACGAGACGGAGGGAAGTTAGCGAGTGAAGGGCATAAAAAAAGTGAACTGGAACGCAGCCTCTGAATGAGCCAAGTGGAATGGATTTGAGGAAGCAGCAGCGTGGAAGTCAAGGCTGTAGCTACGGGAATGGAGTTCCTTAAAAAGTGGAATGGATTTGATTGACGGCGCTCTGAAAGTGAACATACATATACACTGAATTAGAGACAGTAAAAGTGAGTGGGTCCAATATCAATATCAGCCCAGACGTACTGTAATCTGCAAACTTTATTTATATTTGAGGGAAAATCTGTGGAATTGTTCGGAATGGATTTAAACTTGGTAAAATGTGTACTGCAGTCTTAACTGAAAGCATAATCAGATTAACCAAACTATTTAATAAACAAACACGCAAGGCACAGGGGATTTTTATGAATGACAGCAGGGATGGACTGACAAAATGGTTTGTGTAAAAAAAGAATAAAAGCTGTTTGCGTTTTATTGCCACTAGAGTACATTTTCAGCTGGAAACTGCAGTGAGTTGTATGTATAGGTATGGTTTTTTTTTTTTAGTTTTACAAAAATGTAGGTACAGTAGAGGCATGAGAGCCTGTGCTGCAAAGGCATATTGATCTTTGTTTTCGACCCCCTCCAGAGCAGATCAGGTCAGCTGGAGGCAAATATGTGTATAAATGTCTTCTTAAAATGAGATTTCAGTTCTCCGTGGATCAGGCTTCTTGTTTACAGCCTGTTGCCAATATCTCTGGCGATCCATTACTTCTTTTGACTTGACGCTCACGCTGTGGCATAACTTTTTCTTCCTCTATTCCAGCCAGACTGTGCCCTGATCAGCTCATTTTTCTTCTACCATGAGGGAGGATTTGTCCATCATCAGGTGTGTTTGGGTCAGAAATGATCCGTCTTGAGAGACTTACATTGGCTCTCCAGCCAACTCTTGCTACTCATCTTGTCAAGTGATTAATCATGCTTTGGCCAGTGAAGGAACCAAGGCCAGCTGTCTTAACGCATGTGGGAGGCAATATTCTCCACATTGTGTCGGCTGAAATGAGGAAGGTGGGTGTGGAGGACCGGCAGAGAGGTGTGAAGTTGGGAGCCATGAGAGTGGACGTGGGCGCCCAATCCACTCACTTTGGTGTGACTCGACAAAAGAGAAACTCAAAAGCGCAGGAAAAAAAGAAAAGTAAAAACCTGAGTAGGTGTAATTATTTACATGTGGTGCGTGCATGCCTCTTGTGAATGAAAAGCCTGTCTGAATTGGTCACGGGATATTTGAATTTCTAAAGTGTTGCTTTAGAGGCAAAGCTAATTCAGAGAAACCAACACCGCTCACACGTAGAGTGGGAGGAATATCGGAATGGATGAACTGAAGAACCGGTATGTGAAGACTGAACTTGGTGTGAAATCCTATATCATTCATGCAGGATTAGAACCAGGAAACGGCTTTGTGAAGATTTGGTATGGAAGGTTTTATGGAGGTATCTGATTTTATAGTAGGAAATCTTTCCGAGGCATTGGGAAATTTTATTTCATCTGGAACTCCTGTGACATGAGAGGTGTCGAGACTTGTCATCTTTACAGTAATACACCATGCTCTAATACGGCAGTGTACAGATGAGCTTGGTTCCAAACCCACCTAAACAGCATTTAAAGGCATCGTAGGCGCACTGCCATCGGGAGGCCGGGCCCAGACGTACTGTAATCTGCAGACTTTATTTATATTTGAGGGAAAATCTGTGGAATTTTTCGGAATGGATTTAAACTTGGTCAAATGTGTACTGCAGTCTTAACTGAAAGCATAATCAGATTAACCAAAATATTTAATAAAAAAAGACGGGACAGGAGATTTTTATGAATGACAGCAGGGACGAACTGACAATAGAAAGCACTGAGAATTTTTTTGCTGGTTGACTTGTGGGCCGGCTTAGTTGTCAAAATGAATGTTATATACAAATAAATGGAGAACGAATTACATATATTGTCAGTTAGTAATTTAGTTCAGTATTTCAGCTTCTGCCCTTTCCGAATCTGCACTGTTTACTTCAGAACTGTGAGGGAAACCTAGTTAGTCCAATTTACAGTTCCAACAACTTCTTTATATTTTAGCATTAAGTGATAGAGTGAATGTGCTCAAGAGTTTAGAGATGTTTAATAATAGTATTTATAGTAGTGTAATATCTAATAATGCTTTGGGGGGATATTTATTGGTGCTTTATTATGTCTGATTTAATAAGTACATTATCTGGTAACACTACAATGATTATCCATCATTAATAGGTAACTCTGCAGGAAGTAATGCTGGGCAAATGAGCAAATGAGGAAAAATGCATTAACACTTCAGCTAATGCTATTAATTAATATAGAACAAAGATTAAATAATCAGTAAATAATAGTGATTTTAGGATTGAGATTTTGTTCATGTATTACTACTCATCTGTCCAGCATTATACAACACAAGTTGATGTTTTCAGCAGAATTATGACTATTTCTCTGCTGGTGCCACTGTTGCCCTGTGTTCCAGATTGATTTCGCCAAGCCTTTTCAAAGCATTGACTACAAAACCAGAGACCACTGCCCTTGCTTTTAAAAGGATAACAGACTCACTACTTAGTGTCAACTTGCAAAAATGAAGCTGTCTAGACAGTTTTCCGAAGAAGTGAGTCAGGTAAGATCAGGCGTGCTTTCACAAGGAGAAACTAGACAGAGGTAAAACTAAGGTACCTAATTGCAGTCATGCTTTGTATTTTAATGTGTTGCTATAGTGGGGGATCATAAAATTGTTGTTATAATCCCTTAACAATAGATTTTGTAAAGCACTCAAAACAAGAATCCAAGATGGCAGAGAGAGTTGAAATAAATGCAGAAGTGTATGCTTAGCAGAGTCTATTGTGCGCTTTGCATGACGAACATTATTTGTGTGAGGAACAGTTGTCAAGTTATTCACTTATGATGTTGAATAGCTGTTCCCCAGAATTTGATTGCCTGCATAGGTACAGAAGTAGACACTGAGTCAGCTGTCTGGTTTGGGGAAAGAGCTCTGATGTGGTTTCTCAGCTGCTTAATTTATATACCTCTTAATGTTGAGAACACACGAGAGGTGAAAATCCCATTGCACTGTGTAAATATCATCATGGGTTGGGGTTTACCCAATACATACACTAACTCCCTCAGGAGAAAATAAGGCTAGTGTGTGCACTAATGAATTAGAGTGTGGTGTTTGGCTACAGTAGCTTCAGGTGTTCTGTGACATTTTCTCTGAGAAAGTGCCTGTCAAACGCTTTTCCCTCCCGGCGAGTCACGGTTTGAATACCACACCACTTTTGCATAAATAGCTTAGCTACCTCTGATCCTGCAATCTGTTTGCTTAGGTAATGGGTGTATCCACATCTTCAATTGGAAGCATTTTCATATTATTTACTCAGCATTTGTACAAATCAATTAATGACATTTCTCGATAAATCTATGCATATGCTGCTAGTCCAGCTCAGGCCAACTGATTTGGTGCTGCTAGCCTGTTGACCTTCATAACCTTCGTGATGGTGAAGTTGGTCAACACTGAAAAACTGTAGCATGCTAAGCTACAAGCTAATCATTATTGAAAGGGTCTGTTTAACCCTATAAAGCTTACTGTATCATATTTGATGCACACATTTCTAAAGCCTCTGAACTATCACCATGATCAAAACTTTGCTGAAAAAGCTGTTGTGCAGTCTTCTAGTCTGTTGTCTGATTTATAGTCCATACTTTTTTAGCAAGTAAAAGTAGCAGGAGAGTGTAATGGTACACTTAATAGGACAGAAAATGTTTAAGTCTTTTAGCTCAGCATGCATGTGTACCTACTGTACAAAAAGTAATAAGCACTTAAAGTTTAAAGTAGATTGCCTTCCTATCAGAAGTGTTGTTTAATGCATTTGACAGCATAATGCATAATGCATTTTCATCAGCACATAACTTGCATCTTATAGTTACAATCCTTATTTGTAAATGTTTGAAAATTACGCATTTATATTTTGTAAAATGCAAAGTGAGTCTCCGTTGAACTTCAGTCAGACTTTGTACACATGTACATCAAACAGATGCTATGCATTACAAAGGGAGCTCAAAAGTTCTGACTAAAATATACAGTATTTTGCATCCAAAAGTGGAAGCACTTAAAATCTCGTCTGCTATTTACAGCAAAGCATGCAGCATGAGGAAAGTGTTGCAGCCAGTTTTGAAATACTTTTTTTTTTTTAAGTTCAAATGTGTGTATAAAATGTGATGCAACGGGCCTATGAGGAATGTTTATTTGTGTCTTTCAAACATCACTGTGTTGCATTGCATTTTATGTTTTACATTTTGCCCCCCACAATGAAAACTACATATTATATACGTATATGCATTTTGTGTAAAGAGTCTGGTATTCTGTTATATAGTAAAGATCGCAAAATCATTTTTTTTAAAGATTTTTCTGAGTAATATTTTATGTGTCATGCTTGACAAGGTTAATCTAGTTTAGAAGCCTAGTGCGGATACAAACACACCAACATCCCATACATATAGGCTACTAGTAGTACTAACCATTTATAGGGTCTTTTAAACAAAGCAGTCGTATGAAGAAATAACAGTGTGATCGAGGTACTGTGAAAAATGCTAATGTGAGCTGCTAATGTATTGGGCGGTGCTCATGTATTGGCTTTGTGCCATGTGTTTCACGACCACATGCTTTCTTCTGCGTGACTGCATGCTGGTGCCATGACCTTCTCCATTAACCCCTCAGTGTGTGTGCTATTTGAAGTGTAAAGATTATTGAGCTCTCTCATTGGAATGCTGTCAAAAGGTTGTATCACAAAGCATTGCTGTCCATCACTGCTTAATATTATGCCTGTAAATGATATGTTAAATGTTGGTTTTTCGTCTGATGTGTCCTCTGTTTACTCGGCTATGCACATGCACCTCAGTGTTTGACTGGCCAAATGGTAATGAGCACACAGTGCAATTCAGTCAGCATTAGGGTGCAAATGCTCTGAAAGCTGGTGGATCTAAATAGAAGGACAGCTGTTTAGGAAGATAATAGTGTTGCTAAAAGGTGAAGTGTGTCATTTTTTCAAAGTTAAAATGCTTCCTTTTAACTGAGCCTGGTGTGATGACTATAAGTAAAACATGCATAGTTTGATTCTTCCAAAAAGTGTAAACCCAATGACTCAAATCTAGCTCAATATGTATGACTTTTCTGATGAAGTAAACTTGCTCAGTAGCCCACCTGGTACAGCTGCACTTGCGATGTGGAGTGCTCAGGTACGAGTGTCTGTGAATCAAGGAGCTCAAGGATAAGGTGGTCTGTTATAAAAGAGCTTAAAGACTTGTAGAAACAAGCTAAACTGGAATGGCTGCTTTGGCAATTGTGTCTTTTACATGTTTTTTTTTTGTTTTTTTTAACACTAATGGTTAGGTTTAGGGCCAGGATTTTTGTAGGTGGTATGCTTTTTTAGCACCATTCACTGGACATTTATTTTCTGAACTGCTATGATACATACAACATCCAAAGTAATAAAACATTGCCAGATTTTCTAGCTTTTATTGCCACTCATTTGACATTTCAATTTAAAAGTGTTGCAAAATGTGCAACAAGCAACATAATACCATTTTGCAGAAATGTTGCTACAGACATGTTTCAGCCTGTGTTGAATGAACCATAATTTTGTGTCTTAACCAGATATGATGCGAAAAGATTCATTCATTACAATGACATCCGATGTAGATATTGAACAGATATTGACTACACTGTCTAAAAAAAAATTAAATAAAAAATAATGTAATCACTTGCCAAATAACAGTCCAAAAGAGCAACAAATTATAACTGGTTGTTGTGAGAACAAAAGCTCTGTTGTTTGTTGTTGCTGATGGCAGTATGGCTGTTTTCACACTTGGCTTGATAGCTGAAGTTTGATTGGGCCCCTCCCCCAGATTCTCTTTTCATATGGTTGCTGTTGTTTACTACTCTAATACTGTAGATAATGACTAGGAGGAGAAGATGCCAGCATAACTGTTTTTTCCCTTTGGTTTTACTACTAAAACTTCAAACACACAGATCGCCACTTCCACATCCGATTCATGTATTACACAAGATGCTAAAAATGGAACTCAGTTGCAAATGCATGCAATAACATAAAATATCCTGTAACAATCCACCTCCGCAAGGAAGGAAGGATTGCATTCAGACTATTTGCTCAACATCCCAAAATACAGCTTTCACACCAACTAATCTTTGAGTTCAACCTGACTCGGGTCCACACCAAAAGCTCTAGTCAGGTGAAAGCACCACTGACGCACAAATATCTTGTAAAAACATTTGATGAAATGCAAAGCTAAAAAATAATAAATCAGTCCAGCTGAGCAACTCAAATTGCCACAGGGGCTGGTAGTTTGAGAACATCAATTCTTCAGTTTTTTTGCCCTGAGGAGTTTGTCTGACTTGGTAATTCTTGGCTGACTTTTGGATGTTTCATATTTTCCCTTGCTCTCTCTCTCTCTTTTCTTGGCTTGTCTGAATCAATTGAACAAACTGGCATGATATTTGATGGCCCCTGAGCTCCAATTATTACAACAATATTATGGCACGGGTAAGTCAGGAGTTTCTCAGCAGAATGCCAATATAAGAGGGAGGCTATTTATATTTGCCACTAGTCCTTTAGGGCACCAGCAAGGGCAAACTGCTCAATAACTCAATTTCTAACAATTAGCCCCTGACATATCCCTTCGAGAACTGACACATCACTATACTGTGGATGAAATATCTGAAGAAAAAAAACAAGGATTGGCCATTTTGGTTCTCCACAAAACAAGTCTCAATTGAATGAGAACCTGTCGAGAAAAAGTGGTGCTTTTCAACAAACGCAAAGTTTGATCGGTCTCTTTCCGCAGTTATTAATAAATGAAGTTCCAAACATAGGTTCGGGAGGAGCCTAATCATTCAGTCCTGTCAATCATCATTACAAGCCTATATAAGCATCCCTCCACCTCCCCATCTCCTCCTCTATTCTGTTATTATCCTTCTATGTAGTACCGCAATGGCAGGGTTGAACTCTGAGCTCAAGCCAAGCTCGCGTACCATTAACCATCAGTACTGAATAGGCAAGCAAATTCGTGAATTTTTCTGCACAACGCCTTTAACGAGATCAGCTTTGAGTGTGCAACAAATTTTACGATAATAATGAGGTTCGGTCACTTTTCGCCTACACTGCACTGGTCTTGTAGGCATGCACCATAATTCAGACAGATTGAACTGGATAGCATAAAACATGGTTGTTTTGGGCTTTGCAACTACCAAAAACATTCACATAGGGAGAAGAAAGACCATTTCAGAATATATACACAGCATGATTATCATCTATGTATTGCAGCTACCTAATTATAGCTCATGTTCATATTCACGGTCGGACCCTTAGGCTGGGTTAATAGGCCTGTCATCACCTTACTGTTTGTGGCTGGAGTGGCACAAATCCTAAAAACAGGGTGAGGCCCTGGGCCAACACTAACCTTGCTGCGTCAAAAAAAAGGTGAAAACCCAATGTAGAGCAGGTTGAGTTTGGTATATAAATGAAGGCCAAGCACTCTCTGTTTAACAGCCTTTGCAAGCGAGGTCAATTGAGTCAACCCTTTAATCATTTGTGTATAATTAAAATTTAAATTGTAATGGTAATTTGTTTGATTCGCCAAAATAAGCCCCATGCAAACTTCACACAGAGATGAGATGAGATAGAAATCAAAAATGTTTTAAGCCTAATTGGTTTCCAAGTTTCGTTAGATTTGTCGGGTTCATGGCAAATGCCTTTTCACTTTTCAAGTGTGGAGATGGGAAATGCGAAAGTATGCAGGGTTAGTGATTTGTTTTATGAGACTTCAAGGTGGGCTCCTCTGAACTGGAATAAGCAAACACCTAAAAAAAAAAACCTACTAACGCCTAAAACACCCTGCATGTGTCAGGATTGTGCCGGCATGTTTTGTACAGACATGCAAGACTTCTTAAAAATCTAGTTTTGTTTATACTGTAAGTGCAGGTCCTAATTCTAGATAGAAACTTATTTAAGTGAAATCCCCTAGTCTCCTAACATGCCTAAGATCTGAATGTGAGTCACGTAGCCTGCGTCCATTACCAGTCATGTGCTGGAGATTTTCCTTCTTCATTTTTGTTGATTCATGAGTGGAGGTGTTCGTGCAAATCCAAAGATTTTAATAGCAACCTGGCAAATTAGCTCTGGAGCCACTAAACGCTCCCCACTAACATATATCTGGGCAGGAGCTGCCTCATTAAGTTAAATAATTAATGAATCTGTCATAATTATGAAACTGCTCACAAGCAAGACTAATTGTACTCATAGTTTAATTAGGGTAGACGCCTGCCACTCAAACGCTCCACTCCAGTTCTGTTCCGTGTCGGCCGGAGATACTCTGTGTCCAAGATAACGCTCCAAATGGGAATTCAGTTCATATCCCAGACCCCAACATTAGCCAAATTGTGGAACTTAATTAATATTCTGAGCAAATTTCCACAGCCAGATGACCAGCACTAATTGCTCGGTGTTGCACCTGTGGTCCATAACAGCTCATGACTGGACGATGTTTGCTGTGGTCTGCAAATTTAAAAAAAACAGCAAGAGAAAGGCTATCCATCTCCATATCGTCCGGCGAGCTGCAGCGGCCTGCGAATCAAGTGCGCTGAGATGTAATGCATGCACAAACCAAACAACCACAAGGTCACACCACCTCATCAGAGGCCTTGGGTGGCCCGACACGGAACACTTTGAATAATGAGACCTACTTCCTCTTTCTTTCCGAGCCACCACCTCATCTACACTCTGATGTAATGCTGCCAGACCAGCCAACCTTGAGAACAGGAGAGCAGAGAAATAAATGAGATGGTATCGACATGGAGAGAAAGACATGAAAGTTCAAGAGAAGAAGAGGGACCTCTCTCAACCCGTCTAACCACAAGCCAAGAGCAGACAATGGCTAGAATATCATCAGAGGCCTTGGGTGGCCCGACACGGAGCACTTTGAATAATGAGACCTACTTCCTCTTTCTTTCCGAGCCACCACCTCATCTACACTCTGATGTAATGCTGCCAGACCAGCCAACCTTGAGAACAGGAGAGCAGAGAAATAAATGAGATGGTATCGACATGGAGAGAAAGACATGAAAGTTCAAGAGAAGAAGAGGGACCTCTCTCAACCCGTCTAACCACAAGCCCAGAGCAGACAATGGCTAGACAGGCCAACTTCAGAGAATGAGAAAAACGTGGCAAACTGACAGGTACTAGGAGATCTAGGAGATTCATTTACATACGGTACAATTGGCTCGACTCTTTAGATTTCGCTGCAGCTAAATGATGGCTGAGCATCTATAAAGAGAAAACAGAAACTTTTTTACAAATTTCAAAAGAAAATGTACTCAGCTGTACCTCTAATCATTGTAATCTAATAGTTGTATACTTTTCTGTTCACAATTAGTCTCAACATTTTTAGATAGATAGATAGATAGATAGATAGTTACTATCACAAACAGCATGGGACAAGTTACATGCTTTAGTTTAATATTTTAGATTTGTGAACCCTTAAGCCTAAATATGAGCAGTACTAATAGCCGTGATAGGGGTGATATGGATGACTGACATGTCTCTGATAATATATCAGCCATCCTCTAATAGACACAGGAATGCCTTCAGCAGGTATTTTTATCCATCGGCTCAACAGGAAATGTGGAGTGTGTCGTGCTGTGACACGGGTCTCTCCCAGACAATGGCTCATCTATTTCTGCACTGTCAGCTCGCCCTTAAAGCACAGTTGTCAAACTTAATTGTATTACCTGCAGAGCTGGGAGCCCTTTTATTAATTTATTCCTGGAGGAGGGAGAAAATAGGATGTGAGATGAGGTTCTGCGGCTGTAGAGTGTGTTTATACTCTCTGAAACACGGATACGGCAAAGTAGCATTAACTTGGAATGACAAGAGGAAACCCTTTGGTGTCCCCAAGTAGAGGAGCCAGTCATTTGATTCTTCTGGCCTCATTGCGCAGAATCTGAAGACAATCATCTCTGGCACAAAAGCAGTTATCTGAGATATAACTTGTATTATTAAAGAGACAGTAGCAAGTTGTGTTACAAAACCTCAGCTGTCTACCTAGGCAGCATTACAGGACATCACAGGAGAGCTCCCGATGTGAGGGAAGCTCATAAATTATGCTGGCCTATATGAAAAAGAAAAATATTCAAGCCAAGCATGCATGTATCCTTCAAAGATAAAGCCAACCCAGAATGCCCCACAGTGAGCTTAAATAATAATGGTAAAAGTACTGTAGATGGAAAGTTCAATTGTATTAATTGAGTATGAATATGTTGCTGTCTATCACAGGTATGAACATATGACACATTTGAAAAAAAAACATACATGTTCCAAAATTATATACAGGTGCATCTCAATAAATTAGGATGTCGTGGAAAAGTTCATTTATTAAATCATTATAAAATAATTAAAGTGTCCCTATTATGCCATTTTTATGGTTCCTAATATTGTTTTGGGAGTCTCCTACAATAGGATTAAATGCATGCAAAGTCAAAACCTCACCTCATTCTCAAACGATTCTTTCGAAGCAGTTCAAAGATTCAGTCTCTCTAAACCCCTCCTTTCCGTGAGCCTGATACTGATCCATCTTTCAGCAGCAAGCGTTTTGTGGATCCCACCTTGAACTCCCCGAAATTAGAGAAGCAGTCGTCAGTAGAATGACGTGTTTTGGGCGGGGTCAAGTTGTTCGCGGCTGGCCAACGTAGAACATAGGCGCGCATTATGCAAATGTGTTACCCCGTGACGTGTAGCCGTCACGGAAATGGGATTCGAATTACTAGCAACTCGTTTAGGCTGTTCAGAGTCGATTCTTTATTTTGGGGGACAATAACTTTATTTATCGTGCACTTTCAGCTTTACAACTTTGCAGATCGTTTACATTCACATACAGCTACATTACACACTGCATGAAAGGCAATATTGGAAATGGCATGAGAGCGGCACTTTAATAATATAGTTTTGATCTCTTGACTATTCCATCCACATTTGCATTTAGCCTACTGTAAGACTGGAAATGCATTTTCTTGTCATGTTTTGTTATATGAAGTTTAAAACTAAAATGTTCTAAAATGTTTAGTTTATGTTCTATTCTAATAAATGCATGACAATTTGTCTGCGACTGGCTGTACAGAGAGTGTGTGGGGGCTAGCGATCAGATTTTCTTTATGTCCAAAAAAAGTCTGAATTGTTTCACAGACATAATTCTAAAATATACATAATATACAGTGGATATAGACTAGTGAATTGTGTTCCTTTTATTCCTTTTCACACAAATTATGATTTATTGTGGGGCAGACTATCTATTATATATATTCCTTGCACAATACTATGTTATGACCTCGGAGCACTTTTACCACAGTGCATAATTTGTAACTAATGTATGATGACATTTGCATCACATAATCAGCTCCATACATTTGGCTTTTCTATGCTGTGCACTCGGGTATGAGTCCTGATAAAAGAGTTCAAAGACTTGTATAAACTAGCTAAAATGGCATGGTTGCTTCAGAAAATGGCTTTTTATCTCTTGTTTGCTTTTGTTAACACTATTGGTTAGATTTAGTGTAATGGTACATTATTTTTTTAACACAATAGTGCTTAAACCATTCATAGTTTGACATTTGATTTAAAAACTGCAGTGATACATACAACTGATACACAACATACAACATACAACTCAACCAGATTCACTTTCACCTGTTTTGGATAAAACTGAACATGCTTTTAGCACCACTTGCTGCCAAACATGCAAGAAGCAACATAATATCGTTTTGAAGAAATGTTGCCAAGGGCATGTTTTTCTAATGAGTCTGGGTTGCAAATAAAGGTTAGATTGGAGACTAAAACTTTTTCAAGAATCATAAAAACGCTAGTCCGAGCAGCTAGCTCTCGGCCACTGTGCTGTTGGCTATCAGGTGGGCAATGCTCGGCTAGCCAATGGGCAGCAGGAAAACAAAGCCACGATGACATTTTATCTGACGGAGAGTCCTGTGGGAAAAGCTGTGGCGCTGAACTGTCAGGCAGATTTCTGTGAGATGGGAAGGGATGAAAAAAAGCCAAACAAACAGGGGCCCTGGCACAAGCTACCATCACCAGGCACAGGAGCGCAGATAGGGCTCTCACGGGATCGCAGGAGGCAGAGATGAAACACAAAGAGATCTATCCTTTTTTTTATTCTTTCTATTTCTCTGGGAGTGAACAGAGTTCTTTGGTGCTGAGAGATTAAAAGGGAATGGCAGAGTGAGATAGATTAAAACGAATCAAAGCCATGCGTTACTTATTTGCAGAGAATGTCAGCTGAAGAAGAAAATATTGCATTTGCGCAATGATGAGGTGCTATATAATTGGTAACATTTGATATTGTGTGAGAGAACATTTCACATGTTGGGAGAATATTTTACTTCAAACAATCCTTCATAAAGCATGTGCATATAGGTAAGAGACTATGCTTAGCTTTGCAAATTATGTAATTAAATTAGTTTATTAGTTTTTAATGTATTTTCCCATCAGAAAATACAGCAGCTTTCTTTTATTCTGTAACGCTCTAACATCCTATATTACATGGTCAGATGGTCAGAATACATGTAATGCACATGTAAATTAATATGTGAATCAGACTGCAACGTTTAGGGTTCGTATAAAATAGAACTTTGAGAATCTGAAATCGAATTAAATTCATTTCAATTGATGAAAACTATTGCATGTAAATTTACCTTATCATTCATTGTCATTGTGGCCAGAAGCATGAACTTGTAACTCGCTTAACCTTAGATCTTTAAAGGTTTACGTTATCCTTAAAAGCCCATTTCTCTTGAGGGATTTTGATATGTTGACTTTAAAGTTATTATTTCAATCGATTCATTAACCAGTATTGATTTTTATGATGAAAGAATCCTAATATACAATCAAATAAAATAGCCTTTTAAACAGATTTTTTTTTTTCACAGTAAAGGGCAAATGCTGACATATTTGTCATGGGGATGTGTGCTGTACTAAGGGTTATGATATTGAACATATCCTTGAATTTAAACACTTAAACAGTTTGTTTTGACTGTTCCATCTGAATGATAATGACTACAGGCCCATGAGATTCCTCTCAAGAGTTTTCATAGGCATATTTTATAACATTTAATTTCTTCCACAGATGAAGTTCACCCATATGACATTTATACCTTATGTCAGATTCATGGGCGACATTTGACTCTTGAGTCGGGGGGGACAAGAAAAAAAAGTTTAAAAAAAAAAGCCAAAATAAATCTTTTTCGGATGTATGCATCAAAACAATGCCCTACCATGCATCAAAGCAGTCAATACAGCGCAGTCAAGAATAACTTAAAAAGGTTGCCTGCGTTTACTAAACTGTGGAGCTTTGACTTGTTGCTGATTTGAATGGTGATGTTTCCCGTTTTAAGTGTCCTTTCATTTTTAACCAGAAATGTGCATTTAGTTTTCCATGTCTTTTTCCCGTGTCACTTGAAAGTATCCGTTTTGAATCGTTGTTACTAAATGTGAGACACGTGAGAAAAAACATTTATCAGTTGTGGGACTATTCTGTCATAAATTGCATACCATTTATTTCACTGTCCGTTACTGGAAATGAAATTACTGGTTGATATTTGTAGCGTCTGGACCACTCAAACACACAATATATATTTTGTTTTTATATTTAACAAATACTCTGTAACCCCCCTCAGTTAACAAGCCATATGAGGACCCATGAACCCTTCCCCCCGAACTGCGTAACACCCCAGGAAGCCGAACAGGCTCCTGGTTGCATGGCAACCAACGCTGATATCACTGGGTTTATTGGCCAAAAGAATGCAAAGCAGGGAAAAGCCCTGCATGTCCCAGGGCAAGAGGCAGAGTAGAAATGGACTTTTCTACTAATTAATTCATAGGAAAACCTTTCTTTGAATGAACACACATCATCCTTCAGGTCATTGGGTATATTATTGTCATCATGTATTTGGTCTTTGAAATTGTATACTGTTATGCAGACTTATAATCGAAACACCCTCCTGTCAGCTTACATATATATATATCTCCACCATGTTTAGTATCTATGAATTCGCCTTCTGATGATCGAAACGAGCGTGTATATTATATGTTGGTACTCATCTTAGTTCATTGCGATCTCACAACGTTCCGTTATAATCAAAGAAGCTCTCTAAACTACACAATGAATCTCTTATTTACATCACGTCTGCAACGTAATCAACAGATGTCTGTGATTGGCTACATTGCTCAATGCCGCAAAAACACATTGGATAGTTTGCCAGATCTTTAATTGCTTGTGCTTTCGTTTGAGGGTATTTAGTGCCGTCTAGTACCCCCGTACAACCGGGCCTGGGCAGGCATCAGGGATTCCATGGCTAACGATATGGGGGGGGCGGGGCATATATATACTTTATCACATTCAGTCTTCTGAACATATTAACAAGTTACTGTTATTTATTTTTACTGTAAATGTAAGGGACTCATTATTGTAATCTCATTACATTTAATGTTCTTAAAAGGAATAAAACTCAGGGTAAATTTGAAGTCTGACAAGAAATATAGTATATATTAAAATACATATTTCTGTAAATATAATTGCGCTCCTTTCTGATACACTCCATCATGCACCCTCATCGTTAAGTCTTCTAAGTTTAACCATGACTCGATTGCTGATAAAAGAAATTGTTTGAGAAACAAGTGCATTTCAGTTCATTTTATTTACATAATGTCAAATCCATTGGAAATGAATGTAATAGAGTCTAAAGCTTCCAATGTGTAACGGAAGAGGTCTGAGACAACAGGTTAGTATTTATAAAACAGGTTTATTTGGTCACAGAGAGTACTGGGGTAGGGTCCAGAGGATGTGATGGTGAGTGAATAGTTCGAAGGATATGATGAGTGGGGTAATCCGAGTCTTGGTGGAGCCTGGCCGATCTGTTACACAATGACAGCAGTGAGGCTAATCTCACAGGACTAAGCTTATATCATAAATTCATCTAGAGATCCAAAAACTTAAATATATATTTGTTCATATAACAACACAATAGCTAATTGAAGAGAGAATTCCACTAAATACTTATTAATTTTAGTGTTTTTGTTTACACTGCTGTCGCTTCACAGAGACAAACAAACGTCTTCTTCTGCTGGGCTTCGTTCCTGTGATCGACAGCGGTTTGGCTTTGTGGTTGCAGAAAGACACACGGATGCAGACACGAGACAGCAGAGCCCGTGCTTTGCATTAACGAACGTTGTCACTCCAATTGTGTATTTGAAACTTTGTTTTTTCGCCAAAACAGATTATCCATATCCTTTGTTATAACTGAGATTAATCGCAGTACAAATGCGTACCGAACCAAGGGCAGTGAACGGTACGGTTCGGTCTTTTATCGAGAACCGTTACACCCCTAGTTAGTACATACCAAAAGTGGTGCAAGGAAGGACAATTGATGAACCAGCGTCAGGGTCATGGGTGCCCAAGGCTCACTGATGCACGTGGGGGGTGAAGGCGAGCCTGTCTGTTCTGATCACACAGAAGAGCTATTGTAGCTCAGATTGCTGAAAAACTTAATGCAGGCCATGATAGAAAGGTATCAGAGCACACAGTGAATCGCAGTTTGCTGCGTATGGAGCCGTAGCCACAGATCAGTCAAAGTGCCCATGAAGGCCCCTGCTCACCGCCAGAAGGGCCACAGTTAGCCTGTGAGCATCAGAACTGGACCATGGAGCAATGGAAGAACGCTCTTAAAAATAAAGGTGCTTAAAAGGTTCTTCAGAGCGATGCCATAGAAGAACCATTTTTGGTTCCACAAAGAACCATTCAGTCAAAGGTTCTTTAAAGAACCATATCTTTCTTACCTTTTATAATCTGAAGAACCTTCTTTCTCTACAAAGAACCTTTTGTGAAACAGAAAGGTTCTTCAGATGTTAAAGGTTCTTTATGGAACCATTTAGACAAAAAGGTTCTTCTATGGCATCGTGAAGCACCTTTCTTTTTAAGAGTGAAGGTTGCCTGCTCTGATGATTCACAGTTTATTTTACATCAGGTGGATGGCTGGGTGTGCGTGCATCGTTTAAATGACAGCAGGCTGCACTATGAGAAGAAGGCAAGCCAGTGGAGGCGTTGTTATGCTCTAGTCCATGTTCTTCTGGGAAACCTTGGGTCCTGCATTCATGTGGATGTTACTTTGACACGTACCACCTACATAAAGATTGTTGCAGACCACGTACCTGTACACCCCTTCATAGCAATGATGTTCCCTGATGGCAGTGGCCACTTTCAGCAGGATAATGCATCTGCCACACTGCTAAAATTGTTCAGGAATGGTTTGAGGAACATGACAAAGAGTTCAATGTGTTGCCTTGGCCTCCAATTTCTTTAGATCTCACTCTGACTGAGCATCTAAGAGATGCGATCAGATCCTACCTCGCAACTTGCAGCACATGCTGCTTATGTTTTTGTGCCAGATAACACAGGACATGTCCAGAGGTCTTGTGGAGTCCATGCCTGACACTTCAGCATTAGGGGAACCTACACAATATACGGCAGGTGGTTTTAATGTTCAGTGTATAAGGCTTCTTTAAGGCCAAATAGTTGTTCAGATGACCCACCAACATCAATATGTAATTGCACTCCCCCAAATAAATGTATAATATAAATAAAACTGTTGGAAACCCTGCCACATTAAAAGCTGTATGTTCCTAGATTATCAACATGTGGTGCAATCATTATGTTCTGGAAAGAAAAACTGTATAATATTGCATACATGCTATTGTAGATAATAGACTTCAAAGGTTATTTGCAGGGGGCAACCGGTGCAAATGCCCAGCTCATTACTGTAGCATCACGATACACAGAGTATCATCCCATATACAGGGCATTAGATGTGTTCCCATTATTTAGCCGGATTAAAAGCTTCAGAGGTTCAAAGCCCAAGTTATGTGTTAAGCTGGAGTTCAGAGCCCCAGGGACACTTATCAAATCCCTTGCCCAGTGCTTGCTTTGCACAAGCAGAGATTATTGAACTCTTAAAGGCGGCAGTTTAGAGAGTGACCATTTTTCTGAGTAGAGAAGAGAGTTTACACACGAGATAGATCCGCTTCTAAAGGTATAGAGGTCAGTCCGCTGAGACCTGTGTTTTAAACGGAGCTTGTTGTTTCTTGTTCTGCTACTATCATTGGCTCTGAGCAGCAATTTACATTAGAGATGCTGGAGCTTATCAACTCATGGTTATTCCCTGAGGTATCAGTCCATCATTCATCCTACAAAGGTCCAAATCGAGTTCATCAGTGTCCACTCACTTTTTCAGTAGTATGGCTTCTGGAGCTATTTCCCCCATTCATTTTTTCTATAGACATTTCACAAGATTCTCCAATAAAGAGATGTAAGCCCTGAACCCAACCGACCAGCTCTGTATTGAATCAATAACCAATCTTCTTATGGGGGAGTAAAGCTGTATTTTTTTGCTATAATGTTTTGCCTTATATAAAAAAAAAAAAACACTATTGGGGATTTGTTTGTTTAATGTTTTTTTATTAATTATTGAGCCATTACATTAAATCCATGTTAAGAGGTTGTTGTTGTTTTGTTGTTGTTGTTGTTGTTGTTGTTGTTGTTGTTTTGTCTTCCCCAAATGACGGTGAACCCACTACAATTATTTATTTTCAGAGCTTGGAATTGGTTCGAATTTGGTGAGAACCATATTTAATAAATTCGTCCTTGTTTATGTAAAAAAACGTAACAACAAAATGGAATAGATCCACAAATTATAATGCCAGATATATTACTTCTTTATGTAGAGTACATTTTTCAGATATACGTCTTGTAAGATTTTTTCTTGCTGTTAGAGTCTTGGCATAGCTGCTCAGATTGGCAACCATCACCCAATGATGATAGAGATGAAAAAAACACACACAACCCTTTCTTTTCCATTTCCCACAATAACAGTAGTTTTGGGTGGTGTATAGTTTTTCATTATTGAGAATTTTATTTTATTTTTTTACATAACTTTCATTTTTTCAGTCAGTGATTTCGGCTCTTCAAACCATTTTGGCTAAAATTTTGGTTGCTGAAATTTCAGTGCATCACAAGTAAACAGGGCCGCTTTTTACATTTTGATTGATTTGTTTTACCCAACAAACTTTGAGCTTATTGTAGAGTGGATATTTCAAGATTGCATTGTCTTATGGAGATTTTGGAACCTGTTCTGGTCTCTAGTTGAATTGCCTTGTAGAATCATGGGAAAATAAACAGTTCTCAGAAGCAAGTGTTGAGTAGATAGAGACAGAACTTCATTTTGCAATGACAGCAACAATAGAGGACTACAAATTACTGCGCCATTAATGTGAAGTAACTGTTTCCTGAGCAATGATTGCGTATCAGTGCAGCCTGTTAAGAAAAACTACTGTCACTTCAGCTTGATAAAGGTGAGTTTGGTTCACAGCTGGAGAAGAGGAATGGTGCGTGTTTGTTATGCGTATGTGTGTGCCTTTCTAACCTGCGTGAGAGGATGGGGCAGGTAGTAGTGCTTGGAAACTAATTGAAATGAGAGGCGATGTGCAAGTCTCCTCCAACATCGCCAAGCCATTCGTCAGGGTGACATCACCGTACTCACACCACATCCATCTTCTAGAGCATCTCCCAGGCTTGCACCGCTCGCCGTGATTAATATCCATACCTCCCAACTGCACACCGTCACTCCCAGCGCATTCAAACACGAGCACACTGGGAGGCAGCGGGCAGCTTCCCCTGTAATCTTCTGTAGAGCTGGACAGCTGTGGTGTGGGCTGCTTTTCCATGCCTGCGCCACTGATGGAGGAAAGGGACTTGGCAAGGAAGAGTGGCGGTGTAGCGCTCCTTTATTGCCCATCCAGTAGGAGAATACGCTGGCTCTGCTGGTAGCTGAACGCTCGACAGCCCCGTAATGAGTTGGATGATGTTTTCACCTTCGACTCCAGACAAAGTGTTAGCAAAACACAAGACACGGGACAAGCAAAACCACAAGCCATGCCCACAGCAACCACCTGGCAGGAGTTCCAACCAAATCTGCACTGATAATTAAAGGAAGAGTTTATCTAATTTTAAAAATGGTCACCAGTACTCACCCTCATTTGGTAAAAAAAAAAAAACGTAAGATATACTCCAAAAACGTGCTTTTGACATGAGCTGAATGATATAAACAATGAGATGAAAGAGATGTAGCAGAGGGCAAGATCTAAGTAAATAAAATTGAAATTTTGGTCCTCACACACTTGGAAAATTAACTATTTCCCCACCAGCTTTTAAAATTAAATTAAATTAAATTAAATTAATAAATAAACAAATAAATAAATAAATAATAAATGCCACCGCCAGCATTTTTGATCATTTTCACAAAATGTTCATGACCCCCAGAACATTTTGTTGAATGAATATCTGAACATGCATTCTTTTTTTCTTTTTTTCATAACTTTCATTTTTGCTGTAACTAGTAAAGCAGAAGAGATAACCAGTTTTAACTGAGGTGGCTACAGCGACCTGTCACATTAAAAAACATCAAAACAATATTGATTGTTTGAATTTCACTCTAAAAATTAAAATAAATGCCAGCCACCACCAGCATTTTTGAATATCTGAACATGCATTCTTTTTTTAATATTATTTGAAAGTAGGTAAGTTAAAATTTAAAAAAAGCTACATTTTGAAAAAAAAAAAAAAAGATAAAATTAAAAGGGTAAGTCGAGATCAAATTCAGAATGATGATCAAAACATATATGTAGTAGATCGCGTCCATCAACAGCCCCATAGCTTCACAGTCCTAAACCACTTACTGGGTTGATATTTTTATGTGGAAACATTTGGCAGTTTTGATTTGTATGATGTTTGTTTGATGACTGTGTACAGTATGCATCTGCTTACATACAGTATGTGATCGCTTGTTTCTGTTTCTTCTTCGCCATGTTTTTGATCCAGGGATTCTTTCAGAAGATATGTAATGGCACCTCCTACTGTATGACAGTAAAAAAAAAAAAATGGAAAAAAAAATCCGAAAATGGCGGGGAAAGAGTTAAAGGTGGGGTAAGTGATTTCTGGTAGCCAATGTTGACATTTCAAATCACCAAAACAAACACGCCCCTACCCCAAAAGGGTCTTGCCCCTATTTTGATAGCTCCGCCCCACACATACGTACGCAACCCAGGCAACGATTAGTTCTGTGAAACAAAGCAAAATCAATGTTACACCGTGTCTACACCGTACGTGAGCGGTGCAACAAAATACTATAGAACCGCAGGCCTTCCCGCTCCTTGAGTTCTCTCCAGCGCTGGAAAGCTGATCCGATATTTACACGGGTCCTACTTCTTGCCTTATCGTAAGCCTTCTTTTGTTCCGCAGACGTTTTCCTCTTTTGTTTTTTATCCGCTATCTCTATCTTTCTGTCGTCACTTGGCTCGGCTAATGTCCATCCTGTGCACTGAGCGCTCTCTCCTCTGCATCATGAGTAGACACGCCCCTTACTGCTGATTGGCTACAAGTTTGTTTTGGTACTCGGCCCGACTCAGTTTTCTAAAGAGTTTTTGAAAAAATACATACCCCACCTTTAAGTTTTACAGAGTGCAGCAGTCAGGTTCAGTAAGTTAAAACTCTGTTCATTTTCTCCATAGGGTATTTTTTAATGATAACTTATAAGCCTTTAATGACAGCCTTGTTTTTTGTTGTTTGGATGGTACATGCTTTTTTGAAGCCATCTGTTCTCATTATTCAAACTTATTTTTAACAGCAGAATTTGTGGTAAAAAATTACGTCACCTATTATGCTGTACAGAACATTCCACCAGAGAGTCACAGCGAGCAAATCTCTCAAAAGTAGCTTGCAGGGAACTTCCACCTCATATGGCGTAAACACATCAGTCTTCCTATATCCTACCTATGACTACTATGTGCATATATTGCAATAAACCTAATGAATAGTTTGACAATCATACGGGTCAATAGTATAGTAGTATGACAATGCCATACAGGTTTGGAATAACATCGTGGTGAGTAAACGCTCTCATTGTTTTAATTTGCGAGCGAACTATTCCTTTGAGAACGAGCTGGAACCATACGATGACAGAAGAAAAAAGATGGTCTTATCAAAGCAGGCTGTCAGACCGAAAAGGAGCGGCACAACGGCATTTGGAGTTTTGCGTTGCTTTTCTTCAAACTTCTGAGCTAAAGATCCCACCCCCTCAAAGCCTCTCATTATCAGGAGATGAAATCGCAGCTTCCAACTGCGATCGGGGGCGAGCAGCACTTTGAAGATGCTCTGAAATGTGACCGTGTATGCCAGCTCCCTTAGACTGATTTGCTTTGATAACCCCCCCGTTTGATATATGCAACAGTTTCATACTCCTGTAGCTCTCAGGCTGTGGCTTACACTTAGTGTAAAAGCCTTTTGCTGTCTTTGAGATGCAGAGCGAGTCGCCCCCACCCTGACACACACACTTCCATTCAGTGCCATTCAATGCTGGATGTGATTGATTGGGAAGTGCTCCATGAGAGCAGGGCCGTTCAGTGCGCACCACTCTTTTGTCATTCACAGGGTTCCTGCCTGCCCAGAGAGAGAGCATGTCATGTAATCACATTAAGAGAAGTGCTGTCACAGGACAGGATGGCTAACAGCTGGCCCATAAGCACCCTGATTTACTTTACGCTGCTTACTGCATGCTCCTAAAGGCATTGGACTTTAGTGGAAGCAATCTGTTTTATCAGTCCCAAATTTCCCAGGTTGTTTATCCTTGCCTATCAACAATATGGGTTTTGGTTTGTAGCGTTCCACCACGGCACATAAATATGACAGGTTTTTGTGTCTTTGAGGTGAATGTGCTTAATACCTTAGAAACTGCATGTCCGTTGCAATCTCATCATCTGTTCATTTTGGCTGAACTGAACATCTAAATTCTAAAAATGTATTCCCTGCGCAGTTACACACACACACACACACATTGGTTGTTTCATCTAATAGTAAAGAGTTTCGACTGAGATTCTTCATGTCTAGAGCTCTTACTGTTATTAAGAGCTCAAAGATGGAAAGGCGGACTTGTCAGAGCTCATCTAAATTTAGGTATGACATTCCTCTAATGCTGTCCTATCATATATCTGCAGTCATTAATTCCAGGCCAGTCACTCAATCGCAAACCTCTCGTTGATGAATGATGTGATCATGTGATTTATAGGTCAATGATGTGGTGTTCGTTTTATTTTTCTAGATGTTAGTCATTTATTAAAAAATATATCACAATGCAGTACAAAGAGGCAGTGACTGGAATATGCCTCTTCTGGAATGAATATGTTAATAAGTCCAAAATGCCAAATGGATATATATGACTCACAGATATATTAATGTTCAACTTCTCCACATATACCAATGCTGCCGCCATCTTGAATCGGTCAACGAGAGCTGGTTAAATGGATGTCGAAGTTTCCTCAGTGTGCTTCAATTAATTGTAATTCCTCAGATAGTGTTTTGCTGAATGATTGCTGCCATATACATTTTATAATTAATGACCTGGTGAGCAGGCGGAAGACCACAGACCGGATTTGTGACAACTTGCATGTAATTTTGCATAATCTATTGTTATTATAATAGTAAGTATATGTAACGTGTAAGAAGAACACCTTAAAATAAAGTGTTACCCTCTATTTAAATGATATATTTAAAAAAAAATGCACATTTGAAAGAACTGTGTATTCAGGGTATAAGGAAAATATGGTTAAAATAATGTTATTATATTTCATTAGTTTTTACACGTCTTGGCATTATCATTAAAAGTCATCAAATTGCAAATTAAAAACATATAAAAACCAACATAAATAACCCATCAATTCAAAACAGGAAGACACAATAAAATGAATGATAATGAATTAATCAAATTCTAACAAAGTAGACTTCGGAATTGTGAGTATGTAAACCATCTCAGTAATTCAGAAAAAAAAAAAAAAGCCTCACCCCATATTTTCTCAGATGCCATTCATTGCATGCTGGAAGCACATCTATTTCACATAGAAACCTCTAGTTGTGGCCTCTTCTTTTCCACCCCTCCATCAGAAAGTGAGCAGAAATGGGATGTGAATGGGCCCCAGTGTTCAGAGAGCCTTAAAAACAGCTCTCTTGTTCTAGCCTCCCCCCAACTTCCCAGACTCATCACTGAAGCGCCAGCGAGTGTCTTTGAAGAGAGGACTGTACAGTGATACAAATGGCAATCCCACTCTTTCAGGGACGCACTCCCCGCCCCTGCCAAGCCCTTTTTCTTTTCAAATCACATATTTTCCGGAATTCAGTGGCCTGACAGGGACCGGCGTGAGGGGGAGGTTGAGGTCTGGGAAGAAGGAATTGCTTCCCTGCAGTGAGGGGTGGGGGAATCCAGAATCCTTAAGGGAAGCGAGAACACATTGCCTCTTTATGTTTTTTGAGGGTGGCCTTCCCTTTCCCTCATCATCCTCACCCCAGAGTCCCTCTGTTCAGCCCTGGGGAGAGAATGGAGGGGGTTTTGAGGCTGTCAAGGCTGTGATTGTTAGGTTGGGCAGGCGGGGATTGGAGACTGGCAGATAGTTCAGACACACAGACAGCCTTGTTAGCTGGCATCCACACTGAAGGAAAGAGAGGAAGACAGACTGGCTGATGTCAAACGCTACTACTCCATTGCATCATCCTCTTCCTCCCTTCCATATTGTCTTCCTCTGTTACTAACAAAGCCTCTATCTCAAGCTCAGTAACGAGTAATATGTATTTTGACTTCAGCTTCAGAACATTAGAGAGCTCACCAAAAAAATTAAAATACTGTCATCATTTACTCACTCTCAAGACTTTCATTGATCTTCGAGACAAAAATGAAGATTGCAATTTTTAATATTCTCTCATAAAATTTTCCATCCTTTGAAAGTACTGTATGTAATCAACATGCCAAATTTCAACAAGTAAAATGTTGTAAAAGAAATCCATATCAATTGAGCAGTTTAATCCAAGTCTTCTGGAGATGCAGTTGCTTTATATGATGAAGAGATTTAATTTCAATTTAAGGCTTTTATTCACATATAAAAATTATTCTTAAACTGCGGCATACCAAGTCCAACAGTACCCAGTTTTCCCATGGCAAACATTTTGAAAAGTCAGTTTGCAGTAAAATGTTATTATTTATAAATGTAGTGATGTATTGCGAAAAATTTGGTATGTGTCATCGCCCCCAGGCCCTGAGGGAGCCTGGGAAGTTTTGGGGTCTGCACCATCTAATGGCCATAAAAGAATTATGTGCTTATTAATTTATAATATTCTTATTATTTTTTTTTTGGATATTCTCCTTATATTCATCTGAGCATGCCAATAACCATACCAAATATGGCATTGTTTGCCTTACGACCTGGCTCTAGAAATTATCGGGGGTTTTTTTGTGTGTGTAATTCGAAGTGTGCTACACACAGGTGAGTGGGCCTGTACAAACCACCTGTAGTAACACACTCTCCTCTATGCGCACTAGACACTTTTCACACACACTGCTGTGTGTACATAATCCCACAAAATACTCAGTAATATATGTATGTTTACATGCTCATGCACTACAAATCATCTTGCACTGTTCCCCAGCCCACAGTCTCTTCCAGCTCCTACCATCAGGAAGACGGTACCGGAGCATCAGAGCCCGCTCCGCCAGACTGCTCAACAGCTTTTTCCCCCAGGCTGTGAGAGCCCTGAACTCAAATCACCCCGCCCTCCTCTGAAACCCCACACAAACCCCCTACCTCCTGAAACATGGACCATCTCACCTCCTCCATCCCCCAAACAAACTTTCTTTTTTTTGTGCAATTCGAAGTGTGCTACACACAGGTGAGTGGACCTGTACAAACCACCTGTAGTAACACACTCTCCTCTATGCGCACTAGACACTTTTCACACACACTGCTGTGTGTACATAATCCCACAAATTACTCAGTAATATATGTATGTTTACATGCTCATGCACTACAAATCATCTTGCACTGTTCCCCAGCCTGCTGCTTGACTTCCGATGTTTCTCTTTGCACATATACAGTATTTATGTGAAGCATTTATATAGTTTGTATTTTTTAGTTTATGTATAGGTAACCATTTTTATATAGTATATTTATAGTCAAAATCTGTTGTGTATAGGTTTATACTGTTTTACTACATTGTTGTATGTCTGTATTTTTGTAGCACCGTGGTTCTGTGAGGCACGATATCTCGTTCCACTGTATGTCCCCACATGTAGCGGAATGACAATAAATCTCAACTTGACTTGACTACAGTCCAAAGACAGAAGAAGAAGAAAGTGGCAGGACTAGGCAGCTTGTTGGTGCTATAGAACATCAAATCATAAAATTGGTTCTAACTACAGAACCATTGATCCGATTGACCTTAAAATTAATATACAGTGTCTTTGTCTGAGTTACCATCATTGTCCATGATGTGACAGTTGTTTATCTTGAGAAACATGGCCACTGTTCTGATGGCAACATGTCATGAAGGATCTTAGGCTGCATCTCTGCAATGCTTTGGCATATTGAGATTTTTTGACAGTGTCCTATCCATTTCATCACCAGAATAATACAGAATAATTAGACCGGTTTCCCTTCTACCTTTCATTGCAAAAACACTTGAACGATCACATTGCTAAAACTGCCTGGTCCTGCAGATTTGATTTATACAACATTAGGAGATCAGGCACTTTCTTTCAGAACATGCAACACAACTCCTTGTTCAAGCTCTTGTTCTACCGAGACTTGTCATTTGCACTTACATATTGTTGCTCTTTGGTTAGTTTTGATTGCTTTTATTGTCCTCCTTTTTAAGTCGCTTTGGATAAAAGCGTCTGCTAAATGACTAAATGTAACTGTAATGTAAATGTAAATAATGTGTTATTATTTTTGCAGATAGTGGGCTTGGCCCTGATAGATGCTACTTGCAGCTATATAATATTATTTTATTTATTTAGTTTTATGGGAAACAAGACAAACATACATTTGCCGTTTCTATAGTGCCATTCTAATATAGATTAGATGATTCTAAAAATGGTGAGCATGTGATGTTTTGAGCTCTTGAGAACACATGAAATGCGGAACCGAGTGGAATATTTTGATATTCCAAGCATGAGACTTTCTGATGAGCCGTCCAGGTGACAGGGTAGATGAACAGAGGGCGAAGCATAGGATGGACAGCAGCATGCAATCAGCCTGACGGCTTTAGTGATGAAAGAAGGTGAGGAAATCTCAGTGGGTTTGCTGTATATTTAATGTGGTCATGTTCCAGTGTCAGCTCCTGCCCAACTCCCACCAGCTCAATGTCATTTCATTGTTGCCGCATCGATCGATATCTGTGTGCGCGATTGAGCCAAAAAGTGTTTTACAATGGTGGAATGTGAACGTGCAGGATTGGCCTGAGACAGAGCTCTCACCCTCTTTCAGTCTGCTTTGTGAACAAGAGCTATTGTTAAAAGCACTATGTAGATAAAGCGAAAACTCTTATAGGAGTGTCTGTGTTTCATCATCTTTAGTGATGTTAAGTACTACTGATACTGGAAGTCACCTTATGAGCTTTTTTCTGCATAAAATTGCCTGTGGAAAGCATATTCTATTCCCAAAGGGATAATAATATTGTTATGTATTGCATTATCGTCAAATTAACAAGTACCATCACCTCTAGAGGCCATATATGATGCTGAAATTGTACAGATAGCAGATTACATTGCTTTGTGTACAATTCTGTGAGAGTCCTACACAACATAAACATAGTGAAGTGATGTAACAGGCAATAACAGATTGAAGCAAAAGCAAATATAATGGCTCGTCCAACCTCAGTATGACCTTTGTAAATTCTACTTCAGCCCTGTATAAAAGCCATGATGCATAAAAACCGTCTTTATATAATCTTAATTGCTTTCCAAAGAAAATATTTGCTACCACATTTCCAATTAAAATGCATCCACAAACCATGGAGAATATATTTTTAAATGTAGCCTGTGGGTTTGTTTGCTTCATCTTCTGTAATAGTTCTGGATCTTGTTTCCAACTTATCATGAACACCCCAATAATAAATAAATAATATTTTCAATATTATTATAATAAATAGAATAATTTTCAGTCCAAGTCATTCCTACTTGTTTTTAAGACCATTTGTTGTGTTTTTATGTAAGATGTATAACAAAATAAAATAAATTAATAATAATAACAATGAAACAAATGTAAAATTATTATTTTTTAAATTAAATTAAATTAATTAAAAACCATATTCATAATTATGTTATAAAGTATGCCAAAGACATGTCATTGTAATGGGATGTTGACAAAAAAAAAAAGAATGCAAGAGGTTTTACATGTGTGTTATTACTACATTACTATAATTTAATACAGAAAATTGCTGCTCTTTTACACATCTAGTTGTGTGCTTGGGTGAGGTCTCACATCTCACTTCCAGTAAATAATCGCATGTTTGGTTGTGCTCATTAACGAGCATTTGAGAAGCAAAATGCAGCGGTGTGTTTTGCATGAATATAAGTGAATTAACTCGCATTTGATTCGGCGTGCGGCTCTACGTCAATATAAAGTGACATAATGAAGTGCAGAATGTCTGCCAATGCCCTTGAGATGTTCAGGAAAGCTGCTCTCTTTAAACCTATTTCCTTTATCTGTGCACGCTCCTCTGTACAGGAAGCAGCCTTTCAAAAAAACATGCTTTATTTGATATGCTAATATATTACATGCTGTTTAATTGATTTGTTCCTGATGAAAGCACAATAAAAATGGATTTGGGGAACAAGATGGTGAACCTTCCTCCACCATACATGCAGAACCGTCCATGTAGGAACAGCACTCCCTTTACATTACAGTTGTTTGCTGATATACAGTAAAGAGCTGTTTAATCACTGTCCATTCAGTGTGCTAACATGCTAATGTTAAGCTGTGTCCAAAAATAAGGCAGCTGCCTCGCTTGCATTTTTGCATAAAGATACCTCCCAAGGAAATTCAATCCAAGCGAATGTTTTGTGAGTACAACACTTATTTCTTGGAGGAAATGGAATCATGCATTATGAATTCATGTATTTCTTTCAACTGCTTCATAAGATGGCACTTTTATTCTTTTCGCTAAGTCAAGAATACAACCAGGCAACTCAGCAGACTGGAGGTTCAAATATTGGATTCGGACAGGCTTCCTACTTTCTAGCTTTCAGCCACTGCTAGCAAATTGAGATTACATGCAATTGGTCTGTCAATATATTTGATATTACCCATCACTCATCGGTTCCTTAATTGTAGAGAGAAATTATCTTCGATTGTAATGCTCTTCTGCTTTATTTGATCACCATGTTGACCATTTGCCACGATCAATATAGCACATTCTATAAAATATGGCTTAATTTACATATGGTGTAGCACTACAGCACATTTTGTGCCTGCTTAAACTGAATTGCAGGTGGTTAGTGAATAAGATGCAGGGGTTTGCACCGAAATGCTGCATGCTAAAGTTGCACAGCTGTTTAGTGAATCCCCTCTTATCTCTCTCGCCCACTCTCCCCTTCTCTATTTCAGTCTCTCGTTTTCTCTCTCACATACGCACGAACACACAGTGCCACACATGTTAACACCAGCCCTGCAATTTGAGGCCTTCTCTCTAGAGATGTCAGGTTGTCAAAGCTAACCATCCAGTGTCGGAGTGAAGACAGGAAGCAATTCAGATAAAACATTTAACCTCTATGTATCAGAAAATGTATTTCCCTGTTAGCAGTGCTAATAATAGCTCTTCTGGGAGGCAACATGTAGATGAACACCGTTTCAGTCTTGTTTCTCTATTCCCTGCTAGGAAATCTGGTTCGAAATTCTGATTTAGCACAATAATGTGGTTGAGCAATACAGTGTTCTACGTTTGTTTTTATTATTTTGTAATGATGCATGGTTTTCTTGAGATGTCCTTCGAGAGCAGAACGCTATCATTTCTGCTATTTGTCTTTTTCTTTTTTTATTTCTTTATGATTATATTACAAATATTGGTCAATGCACTATCAATACAGTGTTCTACGTTTGCTTTTATTATTTTGTAATGATGCATGGTTTTCTTGAGATGTCCTTCGAGAGCAGAACGCTATCATTTCTGCTATTTGTCTTTTTCTTTTTTTATTTCTTTATGATTATATTAACATTTGTTCAAATTACAATGCAATTCAATGGAATGCAATGCAATGCAATGCAAAAAAGAAAATGTGAGTGGTTGTGTTTGCAAGGCATTGCTATGCACTTGCCAAGGTATATGGAGAAATTAAGTGCATTGCTGTGCAGTTTCTGAGCTTTTAAAGCCAAATCTCCCTTTCCATGATATTCTGGTTTCAAGATATGCCTTGAGTGTCTCATTCAAATTGAGTCTATGGAATTTTTTTCTCTCATTTTATCATCTACCAGGCAAAATGTCAGATTGCTCAAAGAATTTGCAGCACACCTCTCCTCAACGAGCTGCACAGTGTGAGGTATCGTCCATTGTCCACTGCAATGTCTAATGTCCATTGCAAAAACAATATGAGACCAATTAAGTTGAAATCTATGAGTTTGTTTGACGAGAGCCTTAAGAAGGATCCTCAGGTGCTACGGGTTCTCTTAACACTATGTGCCCTCGATCTGTTACAGGGTTCCTCAGCACAGGAGACCAGGCTGCTAAAGGAAATTATGGCCTTTTGGATCAGATCCAGGCTCTGCGCTGGATAAGCGAGAACATTGGCTATTTCGGCGGTGATTCCAACCGCATCACTGTTTTTGGATCAGGAATCGGTGCCTCTTGTGTGAGCCTTCTGACCCTGTCCCACCATTCTGAAGGTAAGAGAACATTTCATTCCACAGAAGAAAAAGAAAAGTCTTTGTCAAATTCAAATCCCCTTAATACTCAACTTTGCATAATTATCTTTGCGTCACAATGCAAAGGACTGAGAAAAAGTAATACCGTGTGTTAAATGCTTAAGCTCTTTCCATGGATAACTGTCAATTAACTGTTGAGTCATCAATTAGTTTGTAAGAAAGAATGAAAAATCCATTAACAGTAGTAAATTATTAATACATTTTTATATAAAATATAGTTATTTTCATAGATTGTTATAAATGATTAGTTTAAAAAGTATTTACATTCATAGATAACTATCACAATATAATTAACAACCACAAAAAATATAAAGAGTAAAATAAGGAATAGCAATATAACAGAATAACACATTATAAAGAACAACTATAACACTTCAATCCATATCATAAACATGTAAACTCGGTAAACCTGGTTACTTGTGCAGAAGGAAACAGATAGAGACATGTACGAGCAGTCAATTTACACAGAAATAACTGAATCCACTGGACTTACAAGAGTAACTAGAAGTTCCTCCACCAAAAAGCCCTTTTTTTATCTATTCTATTTGCAAACTGAGTCAAAATTACCTTGTAATCAACAGGTGCTGTCTAAAAATAATATCCTATGATTGTTATTAGTGGTTCCACACAACTGATATGAGCAAAAGTGTTGCCTTTACTTATTTATGGTTGACTAAACTGTTTAGCGTGTGTGCTATAAATTCATGGTGGACAATATAAATGAAAGACGTGTTGCAGATGTGTTGCTTTTCTGTTGACAACCTGTTTGAGATTTTGCATAAAACACCAAAGTGCTTTTAATTGATGTCAGCGATGATGGACGGTCAGCCAGCAATGAATTGCAAACAAAGTGTGTAAATTAACATGCAGAGATAGTTATGTATTTATGCAGCCATAAAGAGGCAGCAGTTTTTCACCGGACTTTCCAAGGTTACATTTATCATCTTGTACCATATCTTTGTGGCGGACGCTATATGTAAATCGAAAACAGATTCCCAAGTGACTTTTCTGAGATGTGAGACATAATTGTAGAAAAGTCAATTGGTTTTGTGGGTTTCCATGACATCCAAATTAACTGTTGAACTTGAATATGTTTAATCATAAAACAAATGTTCAGAATCATAAGACAAATGTCAACTGTAACTATCAACTCCTTTCCGATAAATATGTATATACCATGCAAGCAACACATATAGTGCATTATAAAGATAAACATTCTGTTTGTAGTGTTGTAAGACTTTAGAATGGAGCCGTGACATTGTACATGTTGAGATACAAGCAATTGATATTATCTGTCGGAGACTGTTGTAAAGGAAGCCACTGTAATTCTTTCACTCTTTTTTTTCTATATAGATTGAAAGTTGTGTCTGGCTTTCTCTATTAAGCAATCATTGAAGTTTCAGATAAGGTCTTAGGTTGTTTCTACACTTCGCTTCCTGCCATGAATAATTTTGCGTGTTTGTTTGCATTCTTCAGATTGCATCAGTGCGTCATTAATTGCTTTGATTTACTTTGGTTTTGGATAGATTTCCTTTACCATAAATGCATTTTCAATTCACATATTGCCAGGCTTCATGTAGCATGTTATTATACGGTCACATCAACTGCCTCATTCCTTTCTCAGTAAATTGGATATTACCAATGGTGATGTTTCCCCTGAATAGAAGTATATTCCCTACTTGGTTTGATGAGATAAAAAAGCAGCACTGGGGGGAGCTGGGTTTTACTGACAGCCTCTATAAACTATCAGGATCCTTGAAAATTGAAACGGGAATCCTGCTATTCCAAAAAGGGGTACTCGCCGCAAATGCTTCCAATATCAATCAGCTAGCTCTGCAATACTTCTCAAAGCTGTGATTTTAGCCATCACAGCAAGGGAAAGGAAAAGCATTACCAAATGGTAATCGGCGAGGCTTAGAGGAATGCAATAGTAAAGAATCCATTTACTCTTTAAAAAAAAAGTAGATGTCATCACAACTTGAAGATTGAGAAATACAGTTGCCTTGGTCATAGCTAAATAGTGCTTATTAGCACTACAAAGTACTACAGTTTAGACTAAGGCATGGGAGACAAGTGAAGAAACATGTTCAACAAAGTGCTTGTGTGCCATTAGTGAGAAAGATATCCAGGTGGTTAAAAATGCAATCATGTACACTCTGGAGATGATGTTGGAAGGGTTTCAACTTATTTTCGGTTGATAACCTTGTAAGTAAATGTCCGTAACAGAATGTTCTTTTTAACTTATTTGTGGTTGATAACATGATAAGCTAATCTATGTAAAGGTGTTTTAATCTACAAATCATTGTATGTAATTTTATGGAACATCTTAGCAACGCTCACAGTTCACCCAAAGGAAAAATACAATTTCTTGGCAAGGTATGTGTGCTCTCTGAATGTTGATTGTTCTGCTAATTGGCAAAAGATACAATTGCCCTTTGAGTAATGCAAAGAACATCTTCTGATGAAACGGATTTCAAGCACCGTCCAGCTATTGGACAGGGCAAATCTGAAGCTGAAATCCCACTGCAGGTGAATCCCACCCACAGTGCAAGAGCCATTCACATTTCCCCTGACCCTGATCCCCGGGAAAACACAATTACCTGAATCCCATCATCTGAAATACCAAAGGCTCGGATCAAAAAACACTTCAGCTCCATCCTCGCAGTGCAGTGCAGTGTGTGAGATTGAGTGTGTTGCTTGCTTGGCAAGTGTGTGTATTTGTGGTGGTGTTAATGAGGCCACTGTGACCTGTCTCCTCCTTGCAGTCTGGCTCGTCATCTTATGGGGCCTGCTGCTCCCACATGGAGCTCGCCCTGTCTGGGCGTGTGGCAGGCCAGGAAAGAGGGTTTCATCTATCAGCCCACTCCACCGCAGGAGTTAGCCTGCCCGCCAGGCCCCCGCTGTGGGATGGATTGCAGATGCATCCCACTGTCCTCCTCATCATCAAGTTTAAGGGCAATCATCTGTCTTGCTTCTTAGATGGAAATTACATAAAGGGAGAGAACATAGGTGGTTCGCTGTCATTTATGTATATAGAGATTTTGTGATATACGGCTTGAATGTGATCACATGATCTTCCATCCATCTGTAAGCATTCCCATAATGTGATTTGCACAAGTGGGAGATTGTTTCTTGATCAGCATCCTTTATTGGTCCTGGAACAACATTAAACTGTCATTGCCCTCTGATCTTCTGGTAGGTTTAGGGCAGGGTGACCGGTCTTGCTCCTGGAAGGCCACCTTCCTGCAGAGTTTAGCTCAGCCTCTAACTCTAATTAAACACACTTGAACCAGCTAATTATGGTCTTCAGGATTACTCAAAACTTCAAAGCTAGAATTTTGCGTACGCACAAAAGTTTTCAGATTTTTGAAACCATGCGTACACCAGACCTTGCGCAAAAATCCCTTCATAAATCCCAGTCAGGGGAAGATTGTGC